>NW_012142857.1:1679197-1739061 GCF_000956105.1 Propithecus coquereli | reverse complement strand
AAAAAAAGAAAAAAAAAAGAGAGTCATTAGTTTGGGATACATAGTATAATGAATTATTACATAATCATTAAAAGTGGAATTATTGATAAATAAGTAATGACATGGAAACATGTTCATGGTATATTAAATGAAAAAAGGTAACTAACAAAAAATCATGATACCATTTTTACAAAAACTATTTATGGATACCCAGAGGACTAAAAGAATATAGAACTAAGGGGTTAAAATGATTGTTCCTGGTAGGGAATCATGGATGATTTTTATATTTTTTTCTTTTTGATTCTTTGTATTTCTAAATTAGTTTTTTATAATACTACATATCGCATCCAAAAATTTTATTTTTTTAATGTTGTTTTTAGAAAAAGAAACTTAGGACAATTACTATGAACAAGACAGCATCAGGCACAAATGCGAAGGCAAAGGGACTGTTTCTTCTACGACTTTGAATTGCATTTGTGTTTTTGCCTGATTCTGTCTCGCTCATGGCAATTGTTCCAACCTTGCAACAAACTTGTGTCTGGAAACTTGGATTTTAAATGTTCTCACCATTCCCTAACTGTAAAGTGTGGCTCACTGGGCCTCAGTTGTTTGTACAAGCAATGTGATTTATGTTGAACACTGTTCCTTCTTGGAGTCTGCAATTTTGGCATGTGCTAGGCAGAGGGTGCCTATGTTATCAGCCCCCAGTAAAAACTCTGGGCAGATGAGCTTTCCTGGTAGACAACACTTCCCACATGTTATCACAATCCAGCGCTGGAGGAATTAGCACATCCTATGTGATTCCATTGGGAAAGAATTCTGGAAGCTTGTGCCTGGTTTCCCCTGGACTCCATCCAATGCACCTTTACCCTTAGCTAATTTTGCTTTGTGTGCTTCAGCTGTAATTACTCTCGGCCGTGAGTACAACTATATGCTGAGTCCTGTGAGTTCTCTAGTGAATCACTGAACTCAGGGGTGGTCTTGGGTACCCCCCAGCTTCCTTCCATGATCATCTCAGCCTCCAATTCTTTTTTGTCCTGGACCCCTTCAGCAAATTATATAGAAATATAATCATTTAACTCTCCCTTTTGTTTTTGTGTCAATTAGTAAGTCATCTGTTGCATCTGTTGGGCTTTTATATCACTAGTAATATGTGGCATTTCTCTCCCTTTCATTAAGCGTCTCTCCCACTGCAGAAACCTCACTATCATGTTTTCACTTCTGTTAGGGACTCTCCCAGTTTCACACGCTTCATCTGTAAAGCAAGAGATTTAAGCTAAGCCTCTAGGGTACCTTTCAGGTTTACTAGACAATACTTCACTGATCCTTTAAGACCTAGTAATATAAGTCAGAGGGAAAATGCAATTCAAGTTTTACTTAATATTTTTCAGAATTTTTTTTTTTCTTCTTTAAAACAAGATGCATCTTTATGGGTACCATCATTGTTTATCCACTGCAGGAAGTTCATGGAGAAAAGAGAACACACAAATCACCCTGAAGCTTTCTACTGCACACTACTTTCAGTGTCTTAAATCTAACTTTCCCATTTCTCCATTCTTTTGCCAAATTCTACTTGAATACCTTTTACACTTGAGACACTGGCATTGCTGAGTTAGCCTGATGCTCTGCCTTCTCCTTGCCCATCCTTCAGGAGATGCAATCCTCGGGGGCAATCTTTTGGTCCTGACATTCACCTTGGGTTCTCCTGGAACTTCCAAAGCTACTCACTGAGGTTCTTAGCTGTGCCCTCTGAGAATTCTGAGCCCACAGAGATCATCGAGTTATTATTAAGCAGGGAAACGTACATTTGCGATAGTCCTGGAGGCCATTACAGGCAAGAGAGCTGAAAACCTAGGCTAGGCTTTCTGACTGTTGATGCCTAGAGGACTTAAAAGCAAAAATCCCTTTCCTCTTTCATCTAACAAGCCCCTAAGAGAGATGCTCCTTGCAATGTCTGTTGAAGAAATTAGCCTGCTGTCAGCAAGAGGTCTCTGCCTTTCAATATTATTAATTCGTTCAACACATAAATACCTATTTTTAGTAAGACTGTATTATATGCACAAGAAACATGCGGTAAACAGAGTGTTCATATCTCCTGCCCAGGTGCAGATTATTTTTCATGGAGCCCCAGCCTTAGGCAAAACTAGGTAGTGCAATGACTCCCTTGGTCTCCCCTGCCTCTGTGCCTCCTACCGATTCTCTCCCCTTCTTTTAGATTTGAAAATCTAGATCTTATCCATAAGGTGTGGATGTCCAATGGCCAGTAGACAGGGCTAAGTCTGGCTCTTAGGTCAGTCACTTTCTCAGTTCTAGAATTATATCTACCTAGTTACACTTGAACTAACTTCTAAGGCTCAGACAAAGTTAACCGCTTTCTGTGAACTGTTCTGTGTTAGAAGCCCTCCAAAACCTATCCTTCCTCAGCACCTCCAGGGACACAGATCTGGTCTATGCCTTTTGCCTGAGCAGCTAAGCTGATGCCCGCGAGCCTGTTCTTTGGAGTAGGGTGATTAGATCAGGATAGGCACCTGACCCAGGCAGCCTGTCTCCAGGGTGGACAGATGCCTACAAGGAGGTTTTGGTTTGGGAGATTTTCTTGAAGGGAGAAAGGGGCCGTGTGATTTCCGTGGGCCAATCTGATCTCAGGATCAGGGTCATGAGGCTGTTGGTAGTATGGTGGCAGCAGACACAGACACACACACACACACACACACACACACGCACACACACACACACACACACACACACACACACACACGGCAGAGTCATGGGAGTGACAGAAACTGGCAAGAAGATAAAGAACTCTGCTGCCGAGGGGCACAAAATAGCCCTGCCTCCAGGATGGCTGTGGCTCCCTAGACTCTTGTCTTCCCGTTTGTGGCGTTGCCTAGGGAGGAGGTGTCTGTGCTTGAGGCATCCTGAGCTCACGTTCCCCCCACCCCGAAGGACCAAGATAAGGCAGCTCTCCTCCCTCTGCTCATGCCCCCCTTCTCATCAGCACTTCACAGGCTATTTCTTGCCTCTCTGGGCTGCAGCCCAACTGACTGCCTAATTCTTAGCTTTGGCAGGGTGAGGGTAAGGCTCTGTGGGGTTTTTGGTGCAGGCCTAGCCCTGTACCAGGTGGCAAGAGGGAAAAGAAAGGAAGGAAGGTGCCTGCCCCAGCCCTCAGGAAGCCTCCACCATGGTGGAATGCATAAGGCTTGTGAGCACCTAGGCCCAACAACTTCCCCAGCAGCACCCAACGGCGTGTGTTTGGGGTAGGTGATTTGGAGTTCAGGGGAGGCCTTGGGCACCCGGGTGGGAACGTGTGGCTGGACGGAAAGCGGCGGGTGGGTAGCGCAGTTGCAGAGGGCGGCATGAGCAAAGACGTGCGGAGGGGGGTCCAGGCTGCTAAAGGGGTGGGAGGGGAGACCCAGTGGGAGCTGGGGCTGGAGGCGCTTCCCCGGGAGTCCTCATCCTGTTGTTAAGTCTGGGGCAGCCGCGGCATGGGTGTGCCCGCCGACCTGCCCTCTCGATCACCTCCTCAGGCATGAAATGCCCGGGATTAAAAAAAAGAGAGAAAGAAAGGAAAGGAAAGGAAAGGAAAGGCCTCATTATATGATTGGAAATCCTCATACCAGAGATAAAATTTTATGAGTTGCCTATTGCTCAGCACCCCGTATTTTTGACATTCCCTGTTTCACATACAGTATTTTAAACACATGAGACACAGACATTGCTGTTTTTTTATTTTTTTACCCTTTCCATTTTTTTTTTCCCTTTCTGTCATGGCTTAGTGGGTAGCTCTGAAGTTTTTAATACTGAAGGGCCCATTTCATGTTATTTATTACCCTTCTTGCGTGAAAGCTGAGGCCTATAAATCGTCAACACAGGCCGTCTAATTCCAGCAACAGCAAGGTTTCGTCACATGTAATTAAAAGATCCCAAAGCCATTGGAATGTAATGGATTTGGAAATGACACCATGGGGGCGAGGGGAACAGGCCCAGGAAGAGGCAGCCGTATTTCAAAGGCTCTCCTGCACGGGGTCTGGGATCGATGGGGCTGCCTGGCTGGGCTCCAGCGGGGCTGGCTGGCGTGGGGCTAAAGGCAGGGTCTGGATTTGATCTGATCCTCAGCTCTGAGACCATGCCATTGCAAATCCCACCTGCGTGGAGGTGCCCTGAGCTTTTGAACTCACAAACCCCATTCCAACGTCCCTGAGCCCCCTCTGTCCTGGCGGGAGGGTTTCTACAAGCAGGGAAGTAACACAGCCTTGTAGACAGGCAGAGCCTAAGCCCAGGATGGGGGCGAAGGTCTTGGTGTTTGCTTTGCCCACGAGTACACTGATCCTTTCATTCTTGCCCAACTTTCTCCCTGAAGCTGTTTCTGGCTGTGCTAGACACCCATGGTTGCTCTTCGGAGACTCCACATTCCTCCATGAAGTTTCCCTGACTGCCTGCGTCCACCTAGGGGCCACTGCTCCTTCCTCTGGACTTCCAGGACATCTTATCATCTTATCTGTCTAGTAATTGGAACATCATGGTGCTGGGTGTGGTTATTTGTTACTTGACTGCTTCTTTACCCCATGGGCTTCTCACGAACGAGGACTATGTTTAAGTCTTCTCTGGCCAGTATAGGGTTTACACAGGCGTGCAACAACTATGCCTACCAACGTATTTGGCTACTCTGTGGCAGGAAGGAAGAGATGGAAGACAAAAAGGGAAAAGGAAAGAGAGAAAAAATGGCAAAAGGAAGAAAGAAAGGGAGGAAGGAAGGAAGGGAAGGAGAGAAGGAAGGGAGGAAGGGAGGGAGGGAGGAAAGAAAGGAAGGGAGGAAGGGGAGAGGGATCTTTGGTGATCTCTTCTCTTCTCATGACTTTAAACAATATGGTAACCAGACTGCAGATGGCCCTCAATCATCCCCACCTCCTGGCATTTGAGTCCTTATACCGCCCACATCATACCAGGTTGCTGTGTGTGACGAATAGCATATGGCAGAAGTGACAGTATGTCACTTCTGAGATTAGGTTATAAAAAGACTGTGGCTTCTGTTTTTTCCCCTCTCTCTTTCCCTCTCGGTGTGCCCTCCAGAGCAGGCAAGCTATCACAGTGTGTGAGCAGCGTTCTGGGGAGGCCCACGTGTCAGGGAACTGAAGCCCCAGCCAGCAGCCAGCCGGGACCCGAGGCCTGCCAGCACCAGGTGATGAGCTTGGGAGTAGATTCTCTGGCTCTGACTGAGCCTTGAAAAAGTGACTGTGGGTTTGGACAACAGCTTGACTGCAATCTCAGAAAGACCCCACGCCAGAGCCCCCTGATGGAGTGGCTCCCTCATTCCTGATCTCAGAAACTGCTAGCAAGTGTGTGTTATTTTAGGTTTCTAAGTTTGGAGTAATATGTAATATTACACAGTGCTATATAACTAATACCGTCTATGTGTTGATGACACCACAGACCTCTCTGTCAACTCCAGAATTGTGTATCCAAGTGTTCCTGTTCCTCTCCGACCTCCCCTCTTACCTCTTCCCCACTCACTCACATGCCGGGGGCCACATTGGCCATTTGGCTGCCAGACTCACTGCCACCTTAGAGCTTTGTGCTGTCTCTTCCTCTCCCAGGACACTCCTTCCTCCCCAGTTACCTGCACGGCTCACTCCTTCACCTTCTTCAAGTCTTTGCTTGAATGTTACCCTTTTCATGGGGTCTATCTTGATGCCCTATTAAAACTTGCAGCCCAGACCTCATTACTCTGCTTTCATTTTTTTCTCCTTTTATATATCACTTAAAATTTTCAAAAGTATTATGTGCTTTATTTATTATGCTTATTGTTTATTGCCTATCTCTGCTGGCCTATAAGCAGCTCCTGAGATCAGGAATGTTTTTGCTGCTGTTTTTGTCTATTTTGTTCATTGCTGTGTCTCCAGCACCTAGAACAGAGTACCTAGAACTGTGTGCCTGGTACATGATGGTGGTCAACAGGTACTTGTTGGAGAAAGAGAGGAAGGGAGGGGCGGAGGGAGGGAGGGGGAAGGACCACCCTATGAGAGCTCCTGCACTTTGGTTTGAATTGTTGTTTAGCAGATGTAGTTCTTCTCCCAGCTAGAGCTAAGGTCCTTGACGGCTTGCAAGGATGCCCCACCCCCAGCATCCAGGCCAGGCTTTGCTGGGACCAGGCTCGGGGGATGGCTTTGACCGACTTGCCTTTGGCAGCCCCTGGGGGTTCCCGTTTTTTTTGCTTTCCCACCCCGGCAACCTTGGTTTTTTTCCTTTTTTTGGTTTTTTGCTGCCATTTATATGCAGCCTTTCTGCTTTTCTCACTTTTTTGTGGTTTAACTGTGTCCCCCAAAAAGGTGTGTTGAAGTCCCAACCCCCAGTACCTTAGAATGTGACTTTATTTGGAAATAGGATAGTTATGGGTACAATTAACTAAATTAATATGAGGTTATACTGGAGAAGAGTAGGCCCTTAATCTGATATGACTGGTGGCTTCTTAAGAAGACACACAAGGAAGACATGTGTGACATGTGAAGACAAAGACAGTGGCTAAAGTGATGCACATGCCAGCGCACACCAGGGATCACCGGCCATTGCCAGAAGCTGAGAGAGACATGGAACAGATTCTCCTTCACAGCCCTTGGGAGAACCAACCCTGCCAACACCTTGATTTCAGACTTCTAGCTTCCCAAACGATGAAAGAATAAATTTCTGTTGTTTTAAGTCACCCAGTGTGTGGTACTTTGTTGTGGCAGGCCTAGGACACTAATGCACACTTTCTGATTTCTTCTTCAAGACCACCCAGTTTTGCCTCTCGGCATTCACAGACCACTGTACAGCACCACCTCTGACACTCCCCAGAGAGATTTCTTTCTCATACACAATACAATGCCTCCTCTAAGAAGCCCCGTTGGACAATAAGAAGGAAGAAGGAAGATAATGCTCTTAGCATCCTTGTATTTTTCAGTTAAAACTCTAGAATATCTGGCTTTTTTATTCACAAAATATGCATTCTATTGGATTGAGGAGGTAGACAGTCCATCTTATCCATTTGTTCTTGACTATCTCATTCATTGCCATGTTATCTCTCTGATTAAATGTCCTCAGAGGGCAAGAAACAGATCTGTCTCCTTCATTGCTTATAGTTCCAAGTCCAAATATGGCAGAGAAAAGGCACTCATGCTGGCAGATAAGAACTGTTTACTAAGTAGAGTCTGGTTCATTTCTCTCCTTTTTCTATTTACAAATGAAGACAACGAGGCCCAGATAGAAAACATGACCCCCAAAGATTAAGAATCACCAAACATTTTCATTTTACTTCCAAACAGGATTTCTCACACTGGGGCTTTGCTCAGAGTCAAACGGTCAGAAATATACCCCTAGTCCCTTGCATGGTCACTGATGACCATGGACTCAGAGCAAGGTTCAAACCCCAGCCCCATCATTCCTTATTTGTATAATCTTGGGCAAGTTATTAACCTCTCTCAGCTTCATATTCCTCATCTGAAAAATGAGGATGGAAATATGTACCCCAGAGGGTGGTTGGGAAGATTCCATGAGAATGCCACTGAGGAAATGGGCCCACATACTGCGGAAGCTCAACGAACCTTCATTCCTTAACTTTTATTTCCATCACATAAACTCCAGACAGAAAAAGGTAGACACATTACATTTTCAACAAGTCTTTGTCTATTTGTCACATTCAGCTCAAGTGGGAAACGTTGTCAGACATAATGGAAGTACATAAAACAATCTAGTTCAGCTTTGTCATTAATAGCAAGTGTCATATAGTGCTAACGAGATCCTTCATCGACAAGCCAAGGCCCAGTGATGTTCACTAGACTAGACTGATTAGAAAAAGAAAATGGGAATCTGACATTTTGGAAAGATTTCCAAAACCCAGAACAAAAACAGAAAGAGCTTTGTGGTTGCCTCTTTGCAAAAGATCAGATATCACAGCAGATGGGAAAGTGGGCAAGGATTATAGACACCGACCAGACCTCGGGTCTCATTAACCAGCTAATTCATTTAACCAGAATGCCTCATTTCCCGAGAATTCCAGTAAATTGAGATTTTACAGTATGTTAATGTTTGTAGGTTGTATTTTTCTTTCCATCAGTGACTACAAAGATGCCCTGTGGTGTAGTCAGTGGCATGTTGGACTGAAAATACTCCATGGTTAACTGATCCATGAACTAGCCAGTTTTCTTCTCTGATCCCAGGGTCACCTTTCATCTAATGTAGGGCTGGACTAATGACCTCTGAGTTTCCCAAATCTATAATTTTATATATTCCTGCTCTAGTTTCAACCCTTTTCCTGGGTCCCCTATCCTCCATGTGGGCCCAACTTGTTCTTTGATTGACCTTGAATGAGTATTTGTAAAATGTGAGGGTTGGACCAGATAAACTCTACTGTTCCTTTGAGATCTGACATGTTATTGTTTGAAGGGTGTATTTTTTCATTATTATTATTGTTATTATTATTCAAGGATGAAATCGACAAAGACTTCATCTCAAGTGTTTGTGCTGAAATAAAATGAACAAGCTCATATAGCCAATTACACAGCGTGGCAGGAAAACCACAGGGCCTGAGTTTTAGCTGCTGACTGGCTTTGCTGTCCTGGGCAATGTCCTGTATGTACCTCTTTGGACTTTTTTCCCCCAACTATAAATTTGGGTGCTTGAACAAGTTAGTCTTTGGGCCCTTCTTGTTCCCTGTTTCTAAGACTTACCACTCTATTGTAGAATTATATTTCCAACTTCAGTGAAGACTTGTATGAAAATGCTCTGCAGTGATGAGGAGGGGTGAGTAGAGTTTGTGGAGGGAGCTCATATGAAACGAGCCCTTAGGGTCTCTCCTAGCTCCAAAGTTGCAGCTTTGCTTCCCCCAACCCAAAGCACCTGTCTGAGCAGAATCACATGTTAACCCACCTCTCTCTTCTCATATGTGAAATACAAAACCTGGGACAGCGGAAGACCCTAAACAAAGGTATTTCTTTCGTTTCCATGTTTTTCCTGGTTTGGGTTCTTGGGCCTGGCATGTTTGGCTTCATGAAACTGCTGACCCAGATTTAGTCATTAGAAAAGGTGGTGCACAGAATTTTTGCAATAAGTAAAACCCATCTGCCATCCTCTCTTTATTGGCTCTTGCTTGACACACATTTCCAACATGTTTGGACATAGATGGTTGCCAAGGCCTCTATAAGACTGGATGTGGAGAATCAATGAATGAAAAGTGGCTTATAAAAGGCATTGGCATTAGGAAGACATAATGCTGATAGTGTGGGAGGAAAAAGAAAACCTGTCTAGACCCAACACAAAAACACAGAAATACAGGGGCTTTTCTATGTCCCCATAGATGTAGAAGTTGTCGGGTAGTCTCAGTAACCCAGTAGTCTATGAGATTTTTGTGCTATTTTATAATGGGTAGTGGGAGAATAGCCTACACTCAATGCCACAATTTGCTTTATAAGAGGAAAGGAAAGGAAGGAAATAATTTTTGTCAGGAAGATTACCAACGAAGATCATCCAAAATTTAAAAGAAAGGTTATTATCGATGAGATTCATGAACCATGATTTGTATCTCTGTGTTTCCAGTGCCTGGCACACAGCAGATACTCAATGGATGCTTTATGAATGAATGAAAAGAAGAGCTGTTGGGAAGGTTGTGTCTTTAAATTTCTAGAAAACTCACTTATGTGCAATATCATGTTTGCCAATGATTCACTGACAAAAATCTTTACGGAACATCTACTGACTAAGCAGGTAGGGTCCTGTTTCTCAGAGAATGGGGCTGGGTCAGTGATAGCTCCTTGCAGTAGTAAGTGTGAACCATCATGGTGCCTGGCTTTGAAGCCTGGGAATACACTGGGACTCTGGTATTGTTTTATGCCTGTTTGGGGAAATCAAAGGCCATGGAGAAGTCCATTCCAGGCAAAATTTTACCTTTTTTTTTTTTTTGAGACAGAGTCTTGCTTTGTTGCCCTGGGTAGAGTGCAGTGGCATCATCATAGCTCACTGCAACCTCAAACTCTTGGGCTCAAGTGATCCTCTTGCCTCAGCCTACCAAGTAGCTAGGACTACAGGCACACACCACAATGCCCAGCTAATTTTTCTGTTTTTAGTAGAGATGGCATCTTGCTCTTGCTCGGGGTGGTCTTGAACTCCTGAGCTCAAACAATCAATCCTCCCACCTCAGCCTCCCAGAGTGCTAGGATTACAGGTGTGAGCCACCGTGCCTGCCCTAGGCACAATTTTACTTTAAACTGCCAGACACAAGACAGCCATCACCAAAGAGCTTCAAAGAGGGAATTCCTTGCAAGAATGGTGTGCTCAAAAGAACAAGTGAGGCAATTAGGTCACCCCACACTCCTACACCTTGGGCTTTTCTCTTAATTCAAACTCCTTTTCTCTTGCTAGCCGAGAAGGTCCAATTCAGCCTTAAGTGTTGGGCTTCAATGTAACGGATGAAAGATTGAGAGGGAGAGGAGGAAACAAGCTGGGGACTGACATGTGAATTAAACTTTAGAAAACCAATCCATTCATACTTACTGATGACCTGTTAGGTGCCCAGGACAATATGTAGAGGTCTTTGCTAGGGGGGCCAAAGAAATGGAAGGCCTCACCTTTTTCTCATGGAAAACCATTCAGGGATTAAGAAAGTACCAGGTTGTAGGAGCTACAGCGTCTGTCTCTTGGAATCTCTCCACCTTGCAAACCCCATGGTCTCTTATACAGGGTTACCTATGCAATATCTGTGTCAGTACATGGCCAAACAACCCATGAGAAAGTGGACCATGGTGAGATATCTACTTCTTAAAACAATATTTTACTGCACAAGACTAAATAGCTGTTTTGACTGTGTTCATTTTCCCCACCACTGATTTCATTTCAGTTATCTATTGCTACCTAAGCCACAACCCAAAGCAATGATTTATTATTTCTCATGATTCTGTAGGTCAGGAATTTGAGCAGGGATATTGGCTGGGCAGCTATTTTGTTGCCTGAGGTCACTTAGCTACATTTGGCTAATGGAGGGTCTGGAAGGTTCCAGAAGGCCTCACTCACATATTTGGTGCCTTGATTCTCCTCCACGTGGCCTCTCTCTCTCCATATGGTATCTGACCATTTGGAAGCTGAGCCTATGCTTCTTTAATGCACAGCAGCTGACTTCCACACAAAGAGGAAGCTTCTAGTCCAGGCTTGGCATTGACACAGAATCATGCTCACCACAGTTTATTGATCAAGGAAAGTTGGGAGCCCAGCTCCAGAGGGGGTGAATTAGTCTCTGCTTCTTGATGAGAGGAGTGTGGAGAGAAAGAAAGAGTTGATGACAGCCATCTTTGATGCATTTAGAGCAGATCTGTCTATTTTTTAGATCAGGGCTTGCTCATCTTTTTATCTCCAATCTCTTCCGTGGTTTTGGTTCAGACTGAACCAATCCATTTTGACTGATCCAAGTAGTGTGTGTGTGTGTGTGTGTGTGTGTGTGTGTGTGTGTGTGTTAACTGTGGGTAGAGGGATGGGGTCCCTCTTGTCTGCATGATTAATTTATGACCTAACCTGAAATAGAGTACAGCTTTCTGTGATTTGTGACCCTGTGCACTAAGTGCTCCTGGACAGTGTGGATGCTCTAAGGCCCTTGGTTCAGGTAAAATGACTGGAAGAACCCTAAGATGTTAGGATGTCAGTGAGTCTTTTTCAGCTACATCAATTTTGAAGCCAAATTTGAAAGTACAGGGATGATACCAAGGGCTTAACGGCAGCTTTCAATGTCTACCTCCCTATTTAAATCTAGACCAACCCTGTGCCTTCCAGATAAAAAGGATACCTCTTGGGAGGAATTCCTGAGATGTTTTTGAAATCTTTGCATATAGACACAGAGAAACTGGGGAAGAATGTGTGTGTACACACACACACACGTAGCCATTGTGAACAGTTGTGCCCTTAAACAAGGGAGCAATGTGGGCTGAAATCCAACCTGTGCTTCACAAGCCAGTGTGGGGTTGCATCTGCCTGAAGGAAGGAGGAAATCATTCCCACACGATGTCTTAAGGGCCTTTAGGCTAGTGGTGACTCTATGGATACACACACACACACGTACACACATGCACAGTTTTCTGCCCTTGATTGCAGGACGATGTTCCCTGGAGGCAGTGTCAGGACTTTACCTCAATAAGCAAATCTTTTTTTCTTACAAAGAGCTGTTGATTTGGCCACAAGAATAGCTTTCTAGGAGACAAGTTGTGGGTGGTGGAGAAGAGTCATGAACTGTAATCATTCACATCTGTACATCACTTTGCAGGTTTTCAAAGCACTTGAAAATATATCATTGCATTTGATCCTCACAAGCCTATGGCACAGAAATTGCATTTTATAGTTGAGAGAAATAGCCTTAGAGAGAATAAGTGACTTGCCCAAGTGGACACAGCTACTACAAGTGTCTGGTTAGAACCAAGCCTGGGGCTTTGAACTCCAAAGACCACATTGTTTGTAGAAAAGACTTGGATTTATATTAATATCTTTTCTCTAAATATGTCTTTCTTCTTGCAAAACAAAAATTGAATAGATTAAGATCTAAGTTGGGTAATTTATGTAATTCTATTGCTATTGCTCGATTTAGGGGAAGACTTGTCTTGTTTTTCTCTTAATCTATTTTCTCCAACGCCCACAGCCAGTTTCTTCTCATTGACTGAGAAGTACCATCTAACCACTCAGGATCCTATTGCTCAACAGAATCTCATAAATCTGCCACCCCAGCCCATGTCATCAGGACAAGAAGCATCTACATTCTCCAGAACGGAGAGCCAAACTTTCGTTTCTTGGAAGATTCTTGGAAACAGATACTTAGATGTTAGCTCTGTCATTCACTGGCTGTATGATTTGGGGAAAGTGATGCCCCTCTGTGGGCCTTAGTTTCTTGGTCTATAAAATGAATGTTTTGATATCTTATTCCTAAGATCCTTGCAGCTCTGACATTTTATGTTTATAACTCGTCATTGTTATCCATCCAACGTCTATTATTCTGATTTTCAAGAATCTGCTTCCGATCTAATCCTTCCTTCTATAATTAAGTTTCCTCTATTTCTGTTCTGTGTGGGATCATGGTCAATTTCTTAGCAGCTCCCCTTGCCTGCTCCAGACTATTATAAAAGATACGAGAAAGTTAAAATCCACCCTCCTTTGATGGGCCTGAGACTTTTGCAATCTTGCTGCATCGTGTCTGTCCACAAGGCATTTCCCCTTCCTCCTTCCCGTTTACTTTCTGTCTCAGCTAAGTCAGATAATCTCCCTACCTCCCTGCTCTTGATGGCTCAGTTCTCTAATATTATATGCCCTGCGACCCTCACTGGCCTCTCAAGTTCGCTCCAAAAATGTTTCTTATCTGAAGCGTTAGCTTGGCCCTCTTCCTTTCCATTTGCTAACTTCTCTGGTTAGTTTCTTTATATTTCCAAGTAAATTACAAGCTACTTGACTTAGATATCCTGTGACTGTTTCTTCTGTATCCACAGTGCCAAGCAGAGTTAGTGTGGTTTTATTGATTGGTGGAGATGTCCGACGGCACCAACCTATCGGTTAACTCTTTCGGAAGAGCTTGACTCCCACGTGACTCCTGAATGAGGAACTGACATGTTGCTGTGGCATCAAGACATCCTGGCAACGGCTCCTGGCCGTGTCATGCAAGGTTCTCCAGGATCATACCAGCAGAGAGGATTTTTTACTCCCTTCAGCTGGACAGGGAATCCCAGTGACGGTAAGCCATGAGGGGTCACTGTTGTGAAGAGAATATTTGTGTAGACTGAGCTCTGCTACTCTGAACACCCTCCCTGCATAACCCAAATACTTACAGCCACAATGTAATTTCATTTTCTCAGAAGCTGCGCTTTATATGGAGAACTTCTCAATACCTTTTTGCCTTCTTTGTTTATTTAACCAAGTAAAATGATGATTTTATTGACTATTTTGCATTTTTTGTTTTCCTGTCTTTTTGCTTACAAATACTCTTTGATCTAGTGGACTGGTTTTGGTGTGCTTTGTTGCCGTAGGAAAGAGCCCAAAGACGCATCTTGAATTCCGTCGTGTCTCAGCAAACACTAGGGAACAAAATGGCTGCCGCCAACTGCTTTAAAAATAGCACGTCTTCTGTAAATTATTTGTGTGATTGTAGATTTGGAGTTGCTATTGCATTAGGTGTGTTTGTGGGTCACAATTCATGTGGACATAAATAGAAAATATACCTCTGCTCATCTAAAATGTGGAAATGATTCTTGAGCAGATCTACAAAATGCTGATTGAAATGCACCTGAAATAGGTCAGTTAAGTTTGTGAGCATTTCGAAATTATCAGGGGTGATATAAGCATAGTTTTATCACTAGTGTTTAATAAAAGCTGTTCTGTGTCTGGGCCAAAGGCTTTGGCACACGTTCAGTGCAAGTCAAAGGAGTTAATAACCAGTCATGAAGGGAAATATAGCCAGGAATATCCAGGCTGCATATCTTTAGGGCTCCTGGAAATGGTAGGAGAAGGACATTCTCTAAGATGTGCAGGGCAGACGGCACTGGCAGCACCACAATCTTCACTCAAGCCCAACCCACCAACCCTTCCCAGGAGAGGAGTCAGGGAGACAGAAGGCCAGGGATTATCCCATGGAGCAGTGGTTCCCAATCTTTTTGGCACCAGGGACTGGTTTCATGGAAGACAACTTTTCCAGGGATGGCTGGGAGGTGGGGGAGGCGATGGTTTTGGGGTGATTCAAGAGCGTTACATTTATTGTGCAGTCGAACTTCTCTGCTAGTGAAAATCTGTATTTGCAGCCGCTTCCCAGTGCTACCATCACTGCCTCAGCTCCACCTCAGATCATGAGGCATCAGATTCTCAGAAGCAGCACACAACATAGATCCTTCTCTTGCGCAGTTTAAGGTAGGGTTCTATGAGAATCTAATGCCGCTGCTGATCTGACGGGAGGTGGAGCTTACACCATAATGTGAGTGATGGGGAGTGGCTGTGAATACAGATAAAGATTTGCTGGCTTGCCCGCCTCCCACCTCCTGCTGTGTAGCCCAGTTCCTAACAGGCCACAGACCAGTACCCATCCACAGCCCGGGGGTTGGGGACCACAGCCATGGGGTCCTGTTTCATTTGCTTAGCTTAATGATCAACTGCAAGTTATTCTATTTGATTCATGACCAATAGAAATCCCATTTAAAGAACCCCCAGCTAGGTCAGAGGTAGAGTTTATGGGATAAACAGGAGCTGAAGGGATGCTTTATGACATGTCACGCTGATAATAAGGAAGCCCTTCTCTCTCTCTCTTTCTTTCTCTCTCTCTCTCTCTTACATACACACAAACACACATAGAGAGTCATCTGCTTCGGAATTTCCAAATTATTCCATTTCTGGTGACTACATGTGGCCAGAATATGGGTAAGATGCTTAAGTCTCCTGAATTTAGTGCTACCAGAAATGTCACTGAATTCTGAAGAAATCTGTCCTTTCACTCAAAATGCCAGGGTCAGAGAAAAGGGCAGAAGGCTGTCATCTCAAGGTTGGGCAGGCAGGGCAGGGGAGAGGCCAGCCAAAATGTAGGGGGAAAAGACCTTTAGCTTCGGGAGGAGAAGAAATGGCATTAACCATACTTCATAGACTCATAGCATTTTATATCGTTTAAAGTATTTTACATATATTTTCTAATTTGATCATTGAAAACATCCTATGTGATATGGCTGAGTCCATCGTTCTCAGTTTAAAAAAAAGCAAATTTTGCAATTTAGATGAATGAATCAGGTGGCGTGTCCAAGTATACCTCGTGGGTGGCAGCCTCATACCAAGCCTGCTTTCTTAATGCACTGCTCCAAGCCAGAAAGCATGTGCCTGTGGCTTTTGCTATGGTTCTGGGGGTTTTCAGGAACTAGGGCTTCCAGGGGGTGGGTAGCAGACAGAATCTGAGATCAGGTTCTCTTCCGGTCTGCCACATACTTGGGCAAGGTGCTGTCTGGCTCTCTCAGCTTGGGATTCTCCATCTGTTAATCTGTAGTGGTGGTGGGTGGCGGTCATCACACCTGCCCTGTGGCCCCCAGGGAAGGTGTTGGGCTCAGTGGGAAGGGACTCAAACATCCGTGAATGCCTGTTTCTAGGACAAGCTCTTGAATACTTTCTCCTATTTGATCCTGAAAATAGCACTTTGAAGTACATTTTATCTGTTTGATAATACGAGGGATTAGAACTCAAAGAGTTTAAGTAGCTTGCTCAAGCTATGAGGTTTGGTAAGTGGCAGAAGCTAGGATTGCAACATAAATCTTGTGCTATTTTCCTTGTAGGCTGCAGCTTCAGATGGGATAATAGCTGTGGTGGATCTTTGGATGGTATGGAAAGTTATCCTATTGCAAGAGGAGCTGGTTGGTGTTTGGATTTTGGTATCTTAAATCTGGAGACAGCAGGGAAGGGACCGGGGTGAGACAGGAGAAGACCCAGAACTTTTGGATAATTAGAGCTGGACACAAGTCCCTGACCTCCTAAATCTTCTGTTATGTCTATTTTGAATGTTCTAGATTCATTCATTCATTTATTTATTAAACAAATATTTACTGAGTCTGCCAATGGCCAGGCACTGTGCTGAAAGCTGGACACGCAGAGGGGACACAGAGGAGTGAGTGGCAATCCCGGCAGATGTGGCAAAGACTCTCAGAGAAGAACAGCAGAGGAACTAGAGAGATTTGGTATGGAGAAGGAGCATTGAGTGCAAGGTGAGTGTTGGGGGGAGTGGAGGGCCCCAGGGCTGCAGAGGCAGGAAGCATCTGGAAAGATGTCCAGTGGCAGGCTGGATGGCTAGAGCTGGGCATTTCTCAGGGAATCTCAGGAACCAGCCTAGGAATTGCCAGGAACTTTTCAACAGGTGAGACAGTGAAGACAGACAGACTCCATGGGGGTGGACGCCAAAGTTCACCCAGCTTGTCCCTGAAGTGACAGTTTAAGAAAATGAGCCTTCTTGATGAATCTGGGCAGGATTGCTACCCCAAAGAACCAGGAGAAGGCTGCTTGGATGGGCATTGTCCAACGTAGGGACTGCTGGGAATGAGCAAGTCCCTTTAGAGAGAACCACGGAGTGATTTTCCTCCTTTGGCTTATAAGCCCACTGGCCTCCCCTGCTATACCCGGGTCAGAGCCTGGTGGCCTTGCTGTGAGCCCCTGACTAGGGCCTGTCACCAGAGGGAGGTGTTCCTGGGGATTCCAGCTGCCATCAGGGCTGCTGCACACTTGGGCTGTGCACATGAGCAGCTGATGCCCTACTAGCTTTGTTCTCCATCAGTGTTTCAGGAGCGTTCTGATTTTCACGCTACATTTAGGCTCTTTGAGGACAGGGCTTTGTATTTATTCCTCCTCTTGTATTTCATGATGACTAACACTGACCTGGGCACAGAGCAGGTGTTTATTGAAATGGTAACTGGTGCTCACTTTGTAAGAAAAGCCATTCTGATTCTAAGCTTCATTTGAAGTCACAGAATCATGGAGTGCAGGGGCTGGCAGGGCCATGGTACCTACATCTCATTTTACAGATGGGGAAACTGAGGCTAGAGAAAGCAGGTGAGTCATGTAAGGGCTTAGCAGAGTTCGGTCTACACCTGTGTGTTTTTGTTTCCAGGCCTGAGTTCTTTCCACCCAGACATGACTTACCCACTTCTCTAAATGTGCTCTGAACTAGGAAGAAGAGTGAAATGCCCAAGTGTCATGTGCATGTGTCACCTGTTGGCCTCCCATGTGGACATAGGGGGCTGAATGAGGCGCTTTGCCTCCTTCCCCTAGGGCTACGTCCAACCTTTCATCTCACCTCAGTTCCAGCTGGGCTGGTCCCACAACTGGTCAGGGACACATCCCTCTCACTGCCTTTATCTTTTCTTCTGCCATTCTACTCAAATCCTGCCAGGTCTTCAAGGCCCAGCTGAGTTCATTGCAATGCAGTGAGATCCAACAAACATTTATTGAGGGCCTCGTAAACACAAAACATTGCATAGTCAGACACTTGCTGGGGTGTTGAGGGCACTAAGTGAATAAAACACAGTTTCCACTCAAGGCTCAAGAGGAAGGCAGGTCTGTAAACAATCAAGATCCACAGGCCAAGACTGAGAGTAGTAGTAATAAAGATCACTTACTGAGCACCTACTAAGTACCAGACTCCATCCCAGGAACTTTATATTTTTCACTGCCAATCCTTACGATAGCCAGGAAAGATGGTATCAGATGCAGCCTGGATTGTACAAATGATCTCTGGTTTTGTGATCAGTCCTGAGGTGCAATTGCAACTTTTCCCCTTATAAATTATGTGTCTTTGGGCAAGTTACTTAACCTTTCTGCATCTCTCATCTGCCAACCAAGGATAACAAAGCCTTTTTCATAGGATGGATGTGAAGATTAAATGATAAGATGTACAGAAAAAGCCTGGTGTTGGGTAAGTACTTAAGTAATGTGGCCAGAGACTTCATGTTCCAGGAAAAGTGAATAGTGCCCACTAAGGAAGCCCTCATTGGAGGTCTGGGCAGAGGCAAGGGTCATAGGCAGGATGCCTCATTTGAGCCCGGTCTCTAAAGACAGGGAGCTTTGGTGAGGGTAGAGAATGGTGACTAGTGAGGGCTCTGATTGCTGCCACCCTGGGCATCTGTCTGTGTGATGTCTACCCACATCGCAAGACATCTGGGCTGGGCCATTCAGGGTCATCATGGTGTCAGGGGCTGGAGGGACTTTCTTGGCATTTCCTTCCTTTATTTAGTTAATCCCTTTCTCAAATAGAGTGTAAACTACAATTCTTACCGGCTGGGTAAGTGGGAACCCCCTGCCCCTGCTTCGGTGACAATGTAGAACACAGCCTGCTGTAGACCATCTATGGAGTCCTGGTAAGACACTTGGACCACTTGTGACCTAAATAGAACAGTTATTTCTCCTTCACATGTGCCAAACCGTGATGTGCTCTGCATCGGAATTTAGCACCCATGGGAATCCCTGACTGTCTAAACCAGGTGTCCTCAACACGATGGCCTCTGACTTCCATTGCCCAGGGCAATGGGGTGTAGCCACTGGGTGATGTGATTTTCTAATGACCCGCATGTCAGTGAGAATTGGGAAATCAGATGAGAGCCTAGAAAAGCAAGAAAGCAAACAGAAATCTTCGCACTGCAAACAACAGCAGCAGCGGCAGCAACAAGTACACTGTACAAAATCCATAAATATTTGTGGTCTAGGATGAATGAATGAATACATGAATGGAATTTCCTGAAGAAAGTCCTATTACCAAAACCATCAGCTTATTTTAGAGGTCGATGGAGAACTAGGCCTGTTTCCCGGGAACTGTCAGTTCAGAATTAAATGTGCTTTGTGGCATTTCCATTCCCGGTAGTGAGTTATGTAGGACTGTTCCCGCCCGAGCTCGGGGCCATCTCCTGCAGAATGAGAGGCAGGGGCTGAGGGATGGTGCCGGGAAGCTGCTGCTCCGAGGATGGCAGGGTTCAGGCTCACCCAGGTCTGTGATGTCAGGGGCCTGCCCTCTAGGGCTACCTTCTTGCGTTCATCACTGCAAGCTGGGCATTTTCTCAGGGGCTCGTGGTGTTTACGCTTCTAGGGCTTAGCTGCTTTGGATCACAAGGCTGACGGGAAGAAGTGCTTGCTTTTCACAGCACATCATACTCACAACTTGATGATGCCAGCGTTCCTACAGCACTTTCTGTTTCTACAGGTGCGTTAGCGTGCATGCTCCCGTTTGAAATCCCCAGTAGCTCAGTGTGAGGGACGGTTATCTCCACTGATGAGATGTGCAAACTGAGAATTACAAAGGGGAACGACCGCTTCGCATTACTCAGGACTCAGTAGTCCAGGCAGGATTAGAATTTGGGTCTCCTGACTCCCAGTCCAGCACTCTTTCCTTCACAGCAAGCTGCCCCAAATGAGACATCTGCTCTGGGAGGGGGGATGCCTAAGGCCGGTTACCCCACAGGCCTCTGGGTGGATGCCTCAACTTACCTTCCGTGATGTGCCCACTCATCATAATTAGCCATCCCCCCATCCCTGCAGCTTGAGTCCCAGGAAACACCTGGCTGTTTAGTTCAAATGCGGATCTGAGGACCCAGCCCCAGAGATGCTCATTCTATAGGAATCTGCATTTTGGACACAGTTACCAAGTGATTTTGATGCACATTAAATTTTGCAACTTGCTGATTTGGGGAATACAGTGGATTTTAAAGGTCACTTGAGCCAGACATAATCTCTCATGTAAATCTGTTTCTTGGAAAGGTAAGTTTAAAAAAGAAAAGAAAGAAAAAGTAAAAAAAAGAAAAGGAAAAAAGGAAACAGGCTACTCTGGAAGTTATTTCCAGGGTTGTGCTTCACATCTAAATGTCCTCTCTCTTCTTTCTTGCTTCTTCCAGTTTTGCAAGCCTTTTTTGTCCCTTCCCTGTGCCACTTTCTCTGTGTCATGCTTTCCTCACTTTGTAGTTATCGAGTGCCTCCCTTGTGTGGGTCTCTGTCCCCAGCCCTGTGCACTCCCTGAGGGTGACGTCTTCTCCTATATTCCTGACAGTCCCTAGTACAACGCGGGGACTATGAACATGCTGTAGCCATAACCCTGGAGTGAGCCATTGGCGCTGTCGGACTCAGTGCCTGCCCTGCTCTCTCCATCAGTATGGACCGTCAAGATGCTGCAGAAGCAAAGCCTATGATCAAGCAGCACTGAGTTCCTCCCAGGTGTAAAGTCTCTCAAAAACTCCTTCAGAAGTACAGGTGTACTGAGTGTGATTGTTCGTAGGTCCCCTGTTGATGAGAGTGCAGATCACGGGTCCAGGTCATGGGAAGGGTCGTTGGATGGTCATAGACACCACTCCTGCTGGGGTCAGTTGTTCAGATCCCAGAGGATCTCAGAGGGAAGGGTGGGAGGAGGTGGGTACCCATCCCCATTGCTGGAGAAGCCCTAAGACACATAGGGTCTGTTGCCTGTGCAGGCTTCCTGCCATGGGAATAATAGGATCATAACAGCCTGTGTGTGCACTGGGCTTTGCCACTTATAAGCTGTTTCCTTTATCTTCTCACAGTTACCCACAAATCAGATAAATAGTTCTCTCTAGGTCTATGGAGGAGGGAAAGGATGTTCCCAGAGGTTAAGTGAGTTGCCTCGGGTCAAGCAGCTGGGTGAGTGAGAACACAGGTTTTCTCATGCTAAAATGTCATGCTCTGCCCCGGACACCACATTGCTTCCAGTCCTGTGGGCCACACCTCCTCAGGATGGAAACTCCCAGAAAAACACTTCTCGATAAAGATCTAACTTATTTTGCATGCAGAGTTTATTCCATACATTTTAATCAAAAAGAATAGAAATAAATATAGTGTTAAATGCATCTAGTCAGTCACTCAAAATGTTATTTATTTAGTGCTTAGTGCTATGTCAAACCTAGTGCCAGGCACTGCAGGGGCACCTGGTGTGCGCTCAGGGCATGCCCCTGGAGCCGTGGCCTGCACCACCCATCACCCTAGGTCTCCACCAGGACATCCACCAACAGTCATGTGTAGCATACTCACATTTCTGAAGGGAGTTTCTGAGAGTTTAGTCACTTTACACCTGGGAGGGACTCAATGTCTACTTGACGGTGGACTTTGCTTCTGCAGCAACCACATCTTCGTTTTCCACACTGAGTGAAGGAGCAGTGCTAGGCGGAGTCCAATAGGTTGAATGGCTCATTCCAAGATTATGGCGAAAGCATCTTTCTCATCTCTAAGGACATATCGGATATGATTGCCACCCTCTAGGAACTTAAACCAAGTGGTAGATACAAGACATGCCCATTGGCCAAAGAGCTCTAAGCATGCCACAGGTGTGATTTCCAGTGTGTGACAGTGGTACTTGCTGCCAGTTCCTATCCTTGTATGCAAAGACCTGCTGATATGCCCAGAGTTGGGTGAGTAGCCTTTGATACCACTCCCAGGTGCCTGGTGGCACCAACCTGTTACTTCCTACCTTAGGAGTCCCGTCTGGTCTGGTTTCACTCAGAGACCTCACCTTGGTGTGGAACTCAAAGTGATGTCATAGCCAAAGGGCTTCCAGACCACAGGTCCCTGGGGATGAGCAGATCCTGGAGTGACAGCATGAGTGGGATTTCCCTGAACCTTTAGCTTAATTTCTTAGAGTTATTAACCAGAAGATACTTGGCTTAGCCCCTCTTTGATTGCCAAGTGCTCAGGTTGTGGTTTATAAGCTCTCTTTCCCATCTTTGTGCTTCCTCTGCTCCCTCACTCCCCAATTAGTTCCCTGCCAGGACCTCTTCCCCAGCTAGCAGCTAACAGTAAATCATGTGTCTGGGATTCCCTCTGGGGGAGCATGAGTGAGGGGTGTGTGTGCTTGGCATTCACATGCATGGGCATGGAGTTGTGGAGGTGGGAGACGATGATCCAAGTTCAGAACTAACACAGGGCTCTGTAAATGGGCAGATAAAGAATAATTTCCCCTGAGGGTTGTGCCCAGCCTAGGATCATTCCATTTCCTACAAGAAGTGATCAAATGGAACTGTGCTTGATTCCAGGGTAGCTAATCTACAAGAGAGATTTTTTTTTAGTCAATACCCAACCTCGCCTTTTGTTGCCTTCGTGATTTCAGTTCATTTGTACATGGATTCAGTTGCTTGTTAGTGCGCTCCGCGGTGCTTCCCTAAGGATATAACTCTGCAGATGGACGACATTTTTTATTTTATTTTCTTAGTATTACTCTTGGCTTTTTGGAGAAGGTATTTTTTTTTAATGATTATCCCTCCTGGTATTATTTTAGTTTCCAATTACAATGTGGGTACGCTCTAGCACACCGCAATTTTGTAAGTGGATGTATATGCTTATTGTTAACTGATTTTCCAAACAGATCTCAAACACTCGCATTTAGATTGTGTATTATACCACTCGTGTGCCACCAGCTTGGCCCTTTGCCAGCTGGGACTCTCAGCTTGCCAGAATCATGGTGGACAGGTCTCATTTTCCCTAATACCTGTGCAAACCAGCTTGCTTGACCTGGGTTTTGATCTTCAGGGAGAAGGAGCCAAGGTGGCCCTCTATTGAAGAGATGTCAAAAAACCTGAGATCCTCCTGCTCTTTTTTTTTTTTTTTTAAAAAAAAAAGAACTAGAAAAGAATTTTCAACTATAGTGCCCTCAACTATCCATCTTTTTGTGAAAACACAAAGGAAGGGTAAACTCTGGTCAGAATGTCTCAATCCCTGACCATCTGTAGCTGAGTGCAGACACCAGCCCTTTGAACCACTCCTCTGTGAAGCTTTTCCTGGGGCCCCAGCAAGTGAAAGAGTCCCTTCCTCTGGGTTCTCTCTGACACGACTCAGCCCCAGCAGTTACAGGGCTGTTTTACTTACTAATATGTTGATTTTCCCTCCAGACTGTGAACTTGGACTGGGACATTTTTCTCTCCGCCAGTGTTCAGGCTATACTTGACAGTTGGTAAGTAGATTGAATGAATGAACGAATGATTGAATACAAATGCTGTCATAGAGGGGTTATGCTGGAGTTTGACACTGGGTACATGCAAACAAAGGATGTGTAATTTTTTTTAAAGGGGTTATTATCTATTTTTTAAAAATCACAGTATTTAATAAAGTATGAGAGCTGAAGTGTGTAGCACGTGGAGAATAGGGACCCTGTTTGCACCAGCTGGACAATGAGATGGATGCTCCAAAAACCCTGCAGTAACTCAAAGCTGTGAGATGCTAGCTTTGGTAGGTCGGTAACAGCTCTTCCAAAGAACAGGATTGCAATTGGGAAAATATATTTCTTATTCCTTATTCTGCAAGATGGAGTAGAAAGCAGACTGAATCTAGATGTTGTGTTCATTATTATTAGTATTAGCATTTTGGAGTTAAGATAGCTAATTTAAGATGTCAAAGTTAAGATATGGTATTAATTTGTACATTCCAGTTCAACGATCTTCTACAACAGTTGCAATAAAGCACATTATTCTTGCAGCACTTGCCCTCTTGAGCAAGCTGTTTGTTTTCTAATTGTTCTCTATAACCAGTGAACTACTATTTTTTGCACCTTTATGAATTTAGCTAATATTCCCTCCCAGGGAAAGAGGGATTCAAGTTTTCAGTAGAATGCCCCAAGTCCCAAAGGTAGAATTCTAGGTGTCAGGGAAAAGGAGAGGGAGCCCTGGGAGGCAAGGTTGGGGTATGGAGTTCCTTGAGTTCCAGGATTTACAACTTCTAGCCAAAAATTGGTGGCCGCCTTCACCTCCGGGTGAGACTGGTCCTGGCTGTGATAAAGCCTGTCAAAAGAAGCTAATTCGGCAAGTTGGATAGCAGCATGAATGTTTATGTAATGTTAGCCTGAGGTTTAATGCCACAATTAAAAGAATAACAAACCCTTCTGCTGAGAAGCCTTTTGGCCACTTCAGACCCTTTAATTCCCATCAGAAAACAGCTTGTCACTTCCAAGGGTTACCCACAACAGGGCTGGCTTTGGAGACCCGACGGCTTAATTATCTATTGGGAGGGGGAGGCTGAGGTCAGCCTGGCTGGGGTGAGGGTCTGCCCTTTGTGCGGATATTGGAATGTCTCGCAATTCCTGCCAAACCGAATCAGCCAGGGCTGTGTCTCATGAGAAGTTACTTCGGGAGGTCATTTCGTCTGCCCTGCTGCTGACTCAGGCAGCCTTCCCCAAGCTAACGAGAGTCAGATGAATTCGTGGGAAAAGCTCTGTCCTCATCCTAAGCCCACCAATTGGAGGTGGGCCCTGAGCCCAATGTGTCCTTTGGTGACTTGTGCACGTTGCACCAAACTGTATGCTCCAGAAGGGCAGGAACTCTACCAGTCTTGTTCACCTCAGTGCCCCTGTGCCCAGCTCACAGAGAGCACACTGTGAGCCCTGTGGCTGGAAGCAATAGCCCTCTTGTCTTCAGTGTGCTTTCTCTTCTCTTCTAGATAGTGCTCACCTTTCAAGGCTCAAGTTCCACTCTTATGTGAAATTTTCTCTACTCATAGCAGCCAGCTCTGAGCTCTTCCTTCTCAGAGCACTGTGTCTCCTGGTGCCCCCAACACTAACTTAACCCCTACAGTTAATCACCAAGCCACGTGAGCTCCTTGGAGCCACAGACTCTTGTGCTCCTCCTGTCTTTGCTTTGCAGCATCAGACACAATGTCTTCTCCGTGACAAAAACTCAGTGAGCAGTAGAAACCTACACCTCTAGAGTGGGAAAGGACCTTCCAGATCAGCTAGTCCAGTGGGTTTCTAATTTTTTGCTTTTAAGCAATAAAAAAAACCCTTTACTTTTTTCAAATGAACTATTATGGAGTCTCCTCCCCTACGTAAAACAGATAAGAAATTCCGTTTTTTGGGTTGTGGAGAGTCCAGAGGTTTGGAAAGTCTGTCTCTTATCTTTCTCTCCCACTTTGGTCCCTAGAGCAGTACTTGAGAAATCACTGATCTGCCCAGACCCTTCATTTTACAAATAAGGAAGTTGAGGAACTGAGAAACAAAGTGACTTGGCCAGGTTTACACATTATTTCAGGGGCAAATTTGGAAGGGGAACCAAAGTCTCCAAACTGTTGCCCAAGTGACCTTTCCATTTTATGATATTGACTGACTTTTGGCTTAAAGAAAGATGGAGGAAGGAAGGAAGGAAGGATGGAAGGAAGGAAGGAAAAACGAAGGAAGAGAGGGAAGAACCAGGGAGGGAGGGAAATGAAATAAAGGAAAAAAAATAGATAGTCAATAAATTCAAGATGAGTTTATTTTCCCCTCTCTGACCATAGCACCAACACAGCCTCATACTTGGTACAGCAGAACTTCCCCCACCGTGAAAGTCCAAATGTTAAGTTTTGTACAGAGAATCTTCAGGAAAGGAATTCAGGAAAACATATCAATGATTAACTCAAATTCTTAGTAGTACTAAAATTTCATACTGCCTCTCAACTTTGAATTTTTACAGTCAGTAATTCCTATAGTTACTATGATAGTTTAGGTATTCAAGGCTGCTGGTCCATGAGTAGAGGGGAGAAACGCAGAGCATGCCCTGCTTCATTTACAAGAACAGCCTGTCTTAAATCCTTTCTCTGGGTGCAGTTTGCTGTGATGAGTGGATTTTTGGTCTACAAAGCCAGCGATCACACTGTCTTGTACCTGTGCCCTGGCTTGCTCTCCCAGGCCCCAAGTGTCTGCTATCCATGTGGCAGAGCTGTGGAGATTGCCCGAGTGTTGGCTGGGGTGTTCCTGCTTTGTTTCTTCCTAAACACCCCCTCTTGATTCTTTCATACTTCATTTCCCTGTCTAGTTCATGAAGAAACAGAAGCTCAGAAAGATTAAAAGACTCACTCAAGGCTAACCTGGCTAGTGAGTATTAATCAAGCTTAGAAACCATGTTTTTAATGCCAAATTTACACTCTGTCTACACTCTATAATCATTGCTCATTAAAATTCATTTTAGACTGATGCTACAGTCAGTATGACAAAGCAGTTACTTTGAAATCGTAATATCCAGAATTCATAGTTGTATTAAAAATACTTGAAAACTCTTCTATTTTCAATCATTTATTGAACAAATATTTATCCACAGACTACTTATGTCGGGCACTGTTGCAGGGCCAGACATACAGCGCAGGATGCTTTCACATGCAGGTATAGTGTGTGCTAATTCTGCTTGGTCAACACATCTTCCTCAGTCCCAGGAGGAAACAGGGCCACTGTGACACTTAATGGGGTTTTTATTTTTTTCTTATTGTTTCAAGAGAATCACTAAATCTGCTGCTTGCATTTCTATTTTTGATAAATTAGGGAATGGGGAAAGAACATAGCCATGATAAGTAGAAATAAATCCACTTATTAATATATCAATTAACATTTTAACAGATATTAATGGATACATTAATAGCTACCTTGGTGCCATGCAAGCAATAGGGAGTTTGTGGTACTTCCTACATGGGTGTTTCCCACCTACATCTTGAGGACATGGGTTGGGCTTTATTTATCTATTCCTCATAGAATTAAGCTTTGTATGTCATAGGTGCTCAATAAAGTTTGCTGATTGACAGGTATGCTTCCCAAAATTATCCTGTGTTCAACAAGAAATTTGGGCTAGGGCCACATTGGGATGCTCATCTATAACATTTTCTAATGAAGCAAGTTCATCTATGAGGCCAGTTTTACATCTTATCAGAGTGGGTTTCTACCTCCATGGTATCAACCTTGGGGAAATATTTTTTTCCATTGCTATTGGTCTGATTAGGACATCTCTTTAGTTCCAGAGGTGAAACTAGGAACTGCAGGTAGAAAGGGTAGGATCCCTACTCAAGGAGGGACATGAAGGGCACAGTTTTTCACTTCTCCAGGGAGAGAACTCATGTGTTGGGTAGAGAAGGGATACGGAGATGCTGTTCTCTTAGTCTGTGGGGTCCCCTTGGAAATCGGACCCATCCTTGGCTGATCAAGGGAGAAACTTTCCCCATCGTGGGTCTGAGTCGGTACTGGAAGAATGGCACAGACCAGATGAGTATCTCATTTTCTCAGGCCACCCCAGAGACAAGTCTTTGTGCCCCTACAATTTGTGGGGCCATAGTTCTGACTCTTCTTGAGAAAACTCAGACATCTGGGGCCAGGCAACACAAGCATCATTCATCCATCAGTTCTTTATGAATGTGTAGGTAACATACAAACACTTGCCCTATAACCTTTGCCTTTGGGGCTACATTGAAACTGCTGTGTATCATAGACAACTTTCTATCAGAGCCCTATTGACCTGAACTAATTCAGAGGGTGGTGTTTTGGCCAAAGAAAGGAAGTATCATTGCACAGCAGAATGTGTAGTATCATCACAATGGAAGTGTCATCACAAAATGTGCTTTGTCCCTGGTATACACCCCCTCCCCAGCATATTATCAGGACAGTGAAGCTGGACATTTCTTTATCAGAGAGGTGGTGATAAGGCTTAAAGTGAAGATTCCTCTGAGAAAAGGAACATAATTATTTACATTTATATGGGGTAAATAGGTTTGAAAGTTTTTCCTAGAGCAGGTTTTGATTGAGAGACACAGAAAGAGAGAGAGAGAAGTAAAGGTTGGGGAGAAGGTGATATGTAAGATCAGGACATGCCCCAGATGGTGTTTAAACAGATGCTAAAAGTGGATGCTAAAAGCTGGCTCTGCTGACTTCCATAAGAGCCCCATGACACAAGGCCCCGGACACCACTTTGCTGACGTTGTGGTGCAGCCATAGAATATTGTGGCCATTGTTGGACACCTCTTCGGTTGGTGACCACACAGGCTAATGGTAGGTTTCTGGGGCCCATCCACACTGAAGCTTGGTCATCAAAGACCCTCAAAGAATCACCTGCTCTAATCGCACCCCAAGTAGACAGACCCAAGGCAATGTATTCACCTATAAGTTACTGACAGAAAAGTACTTGAAGACATTGTGAACTAGCCATGGCGTTCACTGTTGAGAAATGATGTCTGGGAATTCCACTCTGCCTTCCCACCCCTGAAGCCCCCGCAGCCTCCTCACCCCCTCCAGTAATGGCCTTGTGATCTCATCCTCTGAGACAGACTCTGCAGGCAGAGTGAGCCTGATGTATGTAAATCTTGTGCCCTTGCCAGACTCTCCCAGAGAGGCTGCCCTGAAGAAAATCTATTGCCCTAATCAATTACCAAACTTCCAAATAAAATAGATGGTTCTCTCTTGCTGGAAGTCCATCAAGCCGTCATTTTTCTTGGTAATGAGCACAGTGCGGGGGAACTGCACTTTCTTCATGGCACTGGATGGAGGCTTCCAGTAAACAGGGCCTGGCCAGGAAAGCATGGGGTTACCTGCCAACATGATGGAGAGTTATCTGGAAGCTTGTCTTCTAAACTGCACACCAACAAATTTCTCTTGACTGTTTTGTATGGATCAGGTGATTTGCTGGGCATGGCAGATGCAAAATTGAGAAAGGACTCTTCTCCATGGCCTGGGTGTCTCTCCATCTGACCTTGTATCCTTGTTCTCCACTCCTTCCCTGTTGGCCCAGTTCACCCTCAATTCCTGAGCTACATCTGATGAGGACAAGAACTTATTTGTGAGCCTCACCTCCACCACCTGAGCAGGGCTGGAATTAGCCAGTTGTCCAGGGATGCTCCATGGGTGCTGGAATATAGTCCCCAAGCTTTTCTCTTTCCCCAGAAATGTGCTATTGTACATGCACCTGGGCTCTTGCCTCAGTTTACTTGTCCAGATTCCTCATTCCCTTTTGGGCTTGGAACAGCATCTCAAACCTTAGTCTACTTGCCTGGGTTCCCTCCCTGAGAGCTGAGGGCCCTTTTTTTTACCTCCCTCATCCGATGAAGGTCCTGCCATGAGTAGACAGATGGCTCAGTGGCCTCGATGCTGCAGTCTGCCTGTCTTTAAACACTGCTCATCCCCTGAGCAGTTTCCTGCAGGGGTGCTTTGCCTACTAAAGTCAACTCCCCAATATACAGATGGAAGCCCGAGCCCTGCCTGATATCATTATGCCCCTTGGGATTTGTACTTTTTTTCCAAATTGCTTTTTATAAGAGATCCCTTTCAGGGAGCAGGATTTGACACCAATGAGAGAATTTGGGACACGTGGGTTAGTTTCCTCTTTCTTTTGCATCTAAGTTGCAACTTGCTTTTCCCTCGAGCACATGCACCTGAGAACCCAGCTCACCCTGTAAGCTTTTCCTGATGGTGACACTTAGTCACCTTTCAAGGTGCTCATCTTCCAAATGAAGGGACATCTAGATGTTAAACAGGTGAATATGAACCATCATCATATGATAATATCAGAAGTGTGTACAAAGGGCTGTGGCAGCCAGCCCAGGCAAGGGGGCTAGTAGTTCTCCTTGGAGCAGGGGATGAGGCCAGGATGTCATAAAGAACAAGAAGGGTAGAGTTGACTTGGTGGACAAGGGTCTTCTAGGGAAAGGTTAGTGTGAAAGGATATAAGAGAAACTGAAAAAGAATGTTTTAACTACTATATAAATTCTAGAATTTCAGAGATCCACTGCCCCCGAATATAGTTTCTGCCCCACAGGAGTTATAACCTTGTTGGGGAGAAAATTTCCTCACACAATAAACAATGAAATAATAATGCAAGACTATAACATAATAAAGTGCTCCTTTAAACAGAAAGAAGTGCCAAGATGTCTGGGCCAGGTAATGCCCCTGCAGGAGGTCAGGAAGAAGAGCAAGGCCACTGGCTTGGAGTGACTCAGGGAATAATTAAAGGGGAGTTAACACGGGAACTAGGAATATGCCTGCAAATCATGTGGTGTGGGTGGCTGCCCTCTTGGCCTCTGGCTTACAGAGGACTCTACTGGATTTCCAGGAGAGAAAGGGGAATAAAATGAAGCCTTATTAAAAATAACGGGACTTGGCGTGCATGTGTGTGAGTGTGTATCTGCACTCGTAACCGTGCAGCTCACTCTGAGCACTGGCTGGTGGAGAAGTGTCTTGAATGCAGAGTGGGGTGAACGGCCTTTGCAAATGTCAGCTGGAAACACTGCTCTTCTGGGCAAGGAGGATGAGAACAAGCTTGTGAGCTGTCACCTCTCCAAATAAGTCCCTTCTCTGACTTTGGGGGATCAGCTGGCTGTTCTGAGAGGGGCTTTGGGCATCTCAATGCCTCCCAGTAGGTGGGGAGACTCCTGAGTGTGGAAAGCATGGCTGAATGCCTCTTGATTCTGCAGGTGGTTGGAACGTTGACCTGGGTCACTTTCTGGAGGTAAGACTGGCAGGCAAAGTGGGAGGTGACATTGTGACATTCCATGAAAGAGTGGGTCAGGCTGCCCTCCTGTGGGTGCCATAAACTGCTTCTGCACTCCATTGGTGATGGGGCTGGGTTGGGGGGCGCTCCCTGCCTCTACCTGTAGGCGTGGCATGAAGGGGCCCGGGAGTGTGGGCGGGCTTGGCTGTTGGCTCTGCACCCCTTCCCATCTTACTCCAAGCCTAGGCTCGGTACAGCTTGGGAACACAGGGCAAATCACTGGGATCAGGATTCGAATTCCAACTCCATGAGTTGCATGATTTTAAGGAGTTTATTTAATCTTACAGTGACTCATTTTTCTCACTTCTAACAAGGGAATTTTAATGACCACTGTAAAACACAAAACTGTTGTCAGGTTTAAATGTGAGAATAATTTTAAACAACACTTGGCACACTGTAAGAAACCATCAAAAATGCTTGCTTCTGTCCTTACTATTACAGATAAGAGGCTCAGAGAGCCCAAAGTCTCACCAAAGTTGCCCATCAAAGATGGAGTTGAGACTGGAACCTGGGAAGGATGATGAGGAGGTGAGGAGGAAATGCTGGGTGCTTGGCTCTGCCCCTAACCTGGGGTGGGATTCTGGACAACCCCTCCTTTCAGGCTTCAGGTTGCCATCTGTTATGCAGAGTTTGGGTCAGATCCTTTCCAAGGTCCCCTCTGGTCCTGACATGGAACCAGCAATGCTCCTTCCTCTATGCACAGCCCATGCCCCAGAGAACTCTGCACTCCACCGAGAAGCAACAGTGTGGGCTCCCAGGCCAGATGCCTCTACAAAGAGAGTTCATCGCCATGGAACTTCTCAAAGGCTTTAGCCCCAGAACCTCCCATGAGAACAATCTAAGGGAGGTAGGGATGGGGCCCACAGGGCTCAGAGCAGTGGCCACGAGAGTGGCAGATTGCTGATACCATGTGACCTGGCCTTCCCGGTCTTAACTTTTCATTCCGTCTAATTTATTTTTCCTTCCCTGTCCCCTCAGTGACCTAGAATGCTGTCACAACCTTATCTGGGCTTTCCTGTAAATGTCTTTTTCTCTTCTTTTAAACTTTGATATCTTCCATGCTAATAAACTAGAACGGGGGCTTACTGTGACAAGAGTAGTGAGTTTCCTTTCCATCCCCCCCAAATATGCATATGTATCAGCAAGAGATAGAGATGGAGAGACAGAAAGAGAAAGATAGTGAGAGAGAGAACCAAAGACAGGAAGCACGTGGAGAATTTGAAAGAAAGAGAGACAAACAGGTATTGATGTACACAAAGACAAAGAGAGGAGGAAGAGTGCTAGGAAGGAGATGACAGAGGTAAATTGAGGCAGAGACAGGGAGATTTGGTTGATCTCCTCTTGTGTCCCTGTCTACAAAGAATAATGTGATGGAAACTTTCAAGTCCACAGATGAGTTGAGCAAGATTGGGCCAGATATGCCATGAAGGAAAATGTGGAGTCTTCATTTTCCTTCTACTTATTGGATTTTTCCAAGGGATTGCAAGGCCATTGGCTATACAGTAGACTCCAGGATAGAGTCAGGACATTCTAAAGCTCCTAAGGCCAGGGCCACAGTTCTCCATCCCAGCATTTTGCCTTTGATGGATCTGAAGGCAATGGTTTGGAGGATGCTGGCATTGTCATCCATGAAATCGACTCTAAGGTCATCTGTGACCCCCAAATATCTTGACATTTTGTGATTCTGTTTACATCCTTTACATGTTGATGTCTTGTTTCCACAACCAGATTGTTGACTCCTTGGTAGCAGGCATTTTCATGTGAGCATGATGCCTTGAACCTAGTAGCCTTTAATAAAATCTGATTGAATTACTGGGCCTACATCTTTAGAGAGCTCTCAATGATCCGTAGGAATGGACAGATGCCAGAAGGTTGGAGGTGACCCACCAGATAAACACTGGCCATTCCAGAGGAAAAAACCATTACAGATACAGGGCACCCATGGGTGGCTGGCCAGCAAAGAAAAGATGAAGGCCCTGCCCTCTTCAAAGCCTGAGAGAGAGAGAGAGAGAGAGAGAGAGAGAGAGAGAGTCACATCAAGGACATAACGAAGACTGGTCTGTATACAAGTCAACACAGGAAGACCCAGGAAGTCAGCCCCAGCTAGGAACAGGAGATCTCCCCAAAAGAGTTTTCCAGAGAGCTGACAGGCCTCGGTTGATTGTGTTTGATGATGGTGTCTCTAATACTTCAGTCTTTCTTACCTTTGCGATAAGCAAAGTACACTGAATTTATTTTAAGCTTGTATTACAGGCTTGGAGTGGTACCTGGAAGGCTCTTGTTTGTGCAGGGATATTTGCCCTGGTGCCAGATGGCCCCAGATTGCCATGTTTTTCTAATTGATTCTTCTTACCTTTTCTCACTGTTCCTATTTATTCCTGTTGCATGTTTTTGCTTCCTTATTTTACCAAGACTCACATGAGGGAGAGCTATGGGGAAGCTCTCACCATTCCTGTCAACTGGCCAACTTTTATTCATTTCTCAAGTAGCTTGAAAGCCACTTCTTCTGGGAAGAAGTCCCAGCCCCCCAAACTGAAGTAGAATCTCCTCTGTGTATGTCCTGGACTAAAATACCTGCCTCCCTGAACACAGTTACTTGCTCGATGGGCTGTCGGACTGCATGCCCTCTGAGAGCAGAGGCTGTGCCCACCACGGACGCTTCGGTGCCCCGGACGCTGCAGGGTGGCAGCGCGTGTTCGGTAAGGGTTTGTGTGATGGAATGATGCATGGGAGCCGAGGGCCAGCCCTGATCCCTGGTGAGTGGGGACATGGTGTTCCCGTGGTGCTCCCTGCTCCACCCTGGCTTGTTTCCTCCTTGTCATCCTCTCATCCCACCTCTGCATGTCAGCACCTCTGCCGGGTCTCTAATCTCTCCTCACTCTCTCCTTTAGAAGCCTGCTCATGAGCTCAGAGACGCCTCCCCCTGTGGGCCTTCCCCGACCCCACCGCACTCGAACTTTCCCCTCCTCGGATATACAATGACCTCTTCAGTCTGCATCTCACTGGAGGGACTCAGGGTTGCAATGTCACTGTCCCCTCCAGTTATAACTTCCCTTTCTTACTCAAAACACAACAGCACCAGAGCTGAGGGAGTGTAGACATTGTCTGGGCACCTCCTTCAATGTACTGACTAGGATATCGAGGCCAGGAGCTCAAGTGACCTCTCTGAGGGGACACAGCTGCTGAGTGGCAGAGCAGGAGGAAGTCAGGGCACCCCCTTTAATCCAGGCGAATTCCACTTCCTTCACCCTTAGGCTTCGTACGCCATGTCGCCCCAGCTCAGGGCTGCTCCATTAGTTTCCCAGGACTGCTGTGACAAACTACCACAAACTTGGTGCCTTCACACAACCCACATTTATTCTCTCACAGTTCTGGAAGCTAGAAATCTCAAATCAAAGTGCAGCAGGGTCATGCTTCCTCCAGGGGCTCCAAGAAGCATTTTTTCTTGCCTCTGACAGCTCCGGGTGGCTCCTGCTGATCCTCGGCTCGGCTCGTGGCAGCGTCACTCCAACCCCAGCCTCTATCTTTACATGCCCTTTGTTCCTTTCTGTCACATCTTTTTCTGTCTCTTCCATTGCTGGATTTAGAGTCCCCCCAACGTAAGATGATGTCATCTGAAGATCCTGACCTTATCTGCAAAGATCCTTATTCCAGATAAATTCACATGCCGAAGTTCTGCGTAAAGGTATTTTGCTGTTGTTGTGGTTGAGGGGCACCATTCGACCCATGGCAGCTTAGAACACAGTAAGGACAGTGCCACTGGATTACTGACTGCCAGTGGCACTGCAGTGCATCGCCAGGCCAACCAGACACCTAGAGGACAGCTCTGTGGAGGAGATTGGGTTTGACGGAGAGAAGAAGGGCCAGTTTTGAAGTGAGGAGAAGGTGAAGGGCAGGTCTCAGAGGCTGTTGGCAACAAGGCTTGTGGGACACTTTGGACAGGCCCAGCTATGGTGTGCGAGTCAGGGCTGGGCTATAGTGGGAGGAGGGCTCCCTTCCCCCAAACATCTCTTTTTCCTAGGAAGGTGCTTTGTTTTCAGCTCCCCCCACACCCCTAAACCTAAATTCTGCTGGGAGAAATCCATGTCAAGACAGATGGGGTGAAGGCGAGTGGCCTCATCACACGTCCCGTCAGCTACTTGAGAAGAAAATGAGAGCGGAGGCAAGGCTGGGCTTTGTGAAACACGTAGGCGGGTCTGTACACAAACATCGGCTCATACAAATAAACCAAACCTGGCCAAAAATAACAGAAAAGGCAACAGATGCTTCCAATTAAAATGTCAGCGTCTCCCGAGAAGCCAAGTTCTCACGTGGTGTGGGTGCTTGGGGCCGAGGACTACTGGAGGGGACTGCATATGGAAATCTGTTTGCCTTCCACCACGTCCCAGATGCCACGTAAGACGCCGGCCTGACCTTGCAATTAGCACGTTGGCTGTTTCTGGGGTGCTGCGTGTGGGTGCAGGGGGAATCAGGAAGTTGTGAAACACTAATTGTTCCCACCTAGTCCTAAAGGAATCCAGGGACCTGGGTGCGCTCTTGGGGAGTTTTCCCCTGTGGGCTTCCTCACCTCTGTCTTCTCTCTTCTTTACCTCCGTGTTCCCATATTTTTCAACATTGTTATGAAAGCAAAATCAGTGTACACGAATAGCAGGCAGTCTTAGTGGGAGAAACTGTCAAAGACTGTCAGAAGGATGTGTGTGGGGCTGGGGGATAAAGGGGCAATGCCCAGCCCCTGTCTTGGCGGTGGTGGCGAGGGGAGAGGGAGATGCTGGGCACACACTGGGCCATGCATGGTCACATCCTCTCCCGTCCCCACTGTGCCTCTAAATCCTTCCTAAAATTGTTCCTTTCAAATTTGCTTTGCTGTTTACTAATCATAGGTCCTCACTCCCCTTTCCTGCTAGAGCAGCTTTGTTTTTGTTTTTGTTTTCCCAGTTCTCTCTTTCTAGCCCCTGTTGGGTAACTACTAAGGAAACTGAGGAAGAAAGCAAGGAAGTGACAGCTGAGCAGAAAGGAAACCAACACTGTTCTCTCCCCAATCTCGCTATCTCATCAAACCAACAGGGAGTGTGTGTTTGAAAGGGTGCCTCATTCTGATAAATGAATCTCCTTCTTCTCCTAATTATTTTTATTATCATTGCTATTATAATAATATCCACATTTAATAGCAAAATATCCAACTAGAGTAATGTCCATGGAAAGGAAGAACAATGGAGAAATTAATGAACTGAATCCTCAGTTGCATTTCTGCAGGGAAAGATGATAATTCGTTGGTTTTAATAAGCTCCTGGATTGAGTTGCCACCACAGGCCAATGCTGGTAGGCCCGGGGACCCACTGGGTAATGCAAGATGTGAAACTCAAATATTTTTATGTGAATTCAAACACATTTTCATTTCTTAATGGTCACTATTGCTAATCAGATAAGAGAAAGACCTATGCGAATAAAACAAACAAATGATTAGTTTTGACAACAGAAGCTTAAACAGGATGCTAATTAGCAGCCATAGAGATGGGAAGGTTCTGGATGGGAACAATTACGCAGACAAACCCACAGTATGGCTACAATGTGCCAGGGTCCCATCCCTTACCATATGGCTGCAGTCTGGCAAATGGCTCATTGGCAATTCATTACCATATCGCTTGGAACTCAGGAGTGAATCGTTTATGATTAGCCAATTCATTATGCTATCCTTGGTACCTCAAGGGGACCCTGAGGGCTTGCCTCCCCTGTTGTGTTATTTTAAGGACATATGACAGGGAAGGAACAATCCTCCCTTCCCCAGCTGCCTCAAAGTACTGTTTGCTGAAAAGTTTGCTGGAATAGAGATAGAATCTTTCAAAAGAAAATAAACAGACTAAAAATCCCCGCAGTCATGAACTGTAGCCACAGCTGGAACTATTGGAACATTCCAGGGGATGAAAACAAAGATTTCCTGCTCTTTTTCTTCCATCCTACCGAGGATACATCAGCCAACCTTGTGGGTACACTTTAGCTACAGTCAGAGCGTGATCAGGGAGAAATAAGGACTAGTAACCGTTAGACCAGGAGACAAGAAGCTGTGGTTCTGGAAGGGGCTCTGTTACTAACTAACTTTGGGTAAGTCAGCTTGATCCTTGATCTTTAGCTTCAGAACCTGCGGAATTGATACCGCCCTCTCTGTCTTACCTGCTTCTCAGTGGTGTGGGGTGTGTCCTGAGAAAATGGTCTTTGATGGGGAAAATTACTCTGAATCCATGAAGCTGATTAAGCCACAGCAGATGAGCACATGAGCTATCAGGGAGATTTATTTCTCAGTCATCAGCACAGGTGTGCAAGGAGAAAGGGGCACAGCCTCCCTCATTGAGACCTACTATGGGTGGGCTCTGCCCATCTCTGTAATTCAGCATTTTGACTAGGGTTGCTAAGAAAGACTATATGGAGCTTTGCATAAGGTAGCAAAGGGGAGGTTGGGTCTGAGAACTGACGAATTGGAATGTGTTTCACAGAGACTGAAGCTTGACAGAGTCGCTGGAATGCCTGAGCAGGCAGAAAAGCATTAAGATGAAAGAGTTACAGTGGCCAACAGAAAAGGCAAAGAGGACAAATAAGAACCAGACTTTGAGTAGTTAAGTTAGTGTGATTTGCTGAGCGTTTGGCTGGGAAGGGATATGGTAGTGCTGACGGGAACCCTGCTCAGTAAGGGACGAGTCCATTTTGGTTAATGTGTATAAGGTGGAGGGACCCCTTGCAGAGCTTATTCCCCTGAAATCTGCTGCAGCCCTTCCTCCCGTCCTACGAAGTCTGCCTCTGAGTAACAATCCCAGGGCTGAGACAAGGGCCCTGACATCCTAAACACACACACAGCCATCGCAAGCACTATCACGTCCCTGCATCATCAATCTGACCTAAAAGAAGCAGGCTCGCTACAATCAACATTAATTACACATTTAATTAACTCTAATTTTGTTTCCTTCTTAGAATTCTGAGGGGCTCTGGGAAAGACTTTCCATGGCCCACGGCTTTGGAAAGAGCTGTCCAGGGAACTTTAAAATGATGCCTTCTTGTGATAAATTTCTCTGCAGCAAGCAGTAATGACATTAAAAAAGAGAGAGAGAGAGAAAGTAAGAGAAGATCTTATTGATCATTCTTTAAAAAAAAAAAAGCCAGAAACAAAACACACAGGTCCTTCTCAGAAGCTTGTGGTTTGGAAGAAGCACTGCCTAGAAAATTCAGAGACCTGGGTCTGACACTGATTAATGGTGCAACCTTGAACATGTCAGTTAACTTCTTTATGCCTCAGTTCTCTCATCTACAAAGTGACTGTAATGTAAACTTTATTACATGATTAGATGAGCTCTCATAAAATGTTTCTTGGAGCATACTCTTACTACTGCAAATGAATGCAGAGGTCCAAAGTTGTGCCTTTGCTTTATGGACATTAAAGAATGGATTTGGGTACTTTTCATCTCGGTCACTCTACCATCCTGCGATTCAATATTGCTGCCCATATTTATGATATATGGGGATACAGTGACCGTTGTCTACAACATGAACCCTAGACATGAAATTGCTCCTATGGGAATGAGATGTATTTTAAGAACTTCTGGGTCTGCTGAGCTCAACCAAACACCTGCGGTGTGCCAGGCTCTCTGCTAGGCTTTGTGGTACAAGGAGAAGAACACACAGATCCTGCCCTGAAAGAACTGGTGGGGGCAATTAGATCCAGAAACAGATAATTTTAGTACAAGATGGTATGTGAAACAACAGACTACTACCAGAGGGTTTCTCAGAGATTTTTCCCCAAGATCACCTACATTGGAAACAACCAGGGAGTTTGTTAAATGGCCCCACCTCCATCCCCCCAAGTCTGAATCTCTAGGGGTGCAGCTTGGGGACCTGCCTGTTTAACAAGCCCTTTGGGGTCTTCTGCCCAACATTAAATTTATTAGGGAAAAGTTAGCTACGGAAACTCACAGAAGGATGGCACAGCATCCTGCCTTTATGGGCTACTTATTGGAGCTCTGTGCTCTTCTAGGGTCTATGGAAAATCCAATAACACATAATATAGAAACCATTCCCTCTAGGACCTTACAGCCTATACTTTTCTCTAGAGCCATAAAACCGGGATATCATGTCAAGGGATTAGGGGGAAAAGGCAGAGTTGGAGCTCATGCCTCATAATGTCCTTGCTGTAGCCAAGACCTGCTGATGTCCTCCTCCCCCCCAACTCTTTTTCCCCAGGGAATGTGTCATTCATTATCAGGCCTCAGCTGTGTTCTGGGCCATCCGTCATCCTTCCCCAGGGTCCCAGGACCTCTACAACCCTTGCTTTTCTGTGTCTTTGCCAGGGATAGGCCCCTTATCTGCTTCCCTGTGAATAGAGACAATGCCACTTCTCTCCCTGACCACATGGCCTAGCGTAGGCAGGAGAAAAAGCACTTTTTACAAAAAGCATTGCATTGGAACTACACAGGAATTTACATGCTTTCCAGTGAGATAATATTATGTTCACTTTATAGATACATTTTAAGGTCTTAGTTCCCAAAGCTGGTAAGTGGTAGACACAAGTCTCAGACTGGGGTCTTCTTACTCAACTATAGTATGTGGCACCATAATAATCACAGGGCTTTGATAATAGATGAGACATAATTGGAGAGTCACTCTGCCATTTCCTGGGTGTGCACAACTTGAAATGGCCTCCACCGCCTTTGGTGGAGCATCTTGCCAGAGTGAAATAGCCTGGCATTTGGAGTCTTCTTTGTCCCTTATTCTCTGTGTGATCTTGGCAAGTTTCAGCCTTTCTGATTCTCAGGTTCTTTGTTTGTAACATGGGACAATACACACACACAAAAGTGTATTGTTGAATGAATTGAAAGAAGTAATATAGGTAATGGCCTTAGCTCAATAAATGTTAGCTTCCCTCCCATTTCCTTATTCTCCTTTCCCTGCATGTAGAGCCCCAGACACTCTCCTCTCCTCACCTCTGCAATGGAGGTCCTAGAGACTGTTGAGAAATGCTTCTTTGCTGTGTTATTTGACTCTGACAGTGACCAGGCTTCTTCTCACCAGGTAATAGTTGGTCCTTCCCTTCTTATAGCGCTGTGGAAATTCCACCTCTTCCTGAAACCTGATAGAACCTGGTGGGAGGGCTGAGATGGGTCCAACCTAACCTTGCCAGCCTGTTTGCCCTGTTGCTGACCCTTAACATCCTGAACCTCAGCTATGCACAGCGGAGAAAGGAAGGGGCTGGGAGCAAGGAATGTGCAATGGTTCCAGCCACCATGTTCTTTCTTGAGGAGCTGGAAACCTGGAGACACACCTGCTAGTGGCTACTAACACTCATGCATCAGAGTAAAGTCAGGATTTCAGGTCAGAAAGTATTTTATAGCAACATGGTGTGCCAGAGAGACACCAACACTCCTTGGGGTGTGTTCCAATATAGGCTAAGTGACCGGGAGGAGTGATTATTTCCACAAAGGATAATCTTTCTCACATACTGTATTCATTCTCTCCATGCCCCTTTTAAAAAATAATAAGTAGCCAATTATTATAAATTTATTTGCTGCTTTCTATAATTACATTATCCATGATTAAATCACTGGAGTCTAATTCAACTCTAGAGTTATTTTGCGGGAATGCTCCATCATTGGGCACAGTGGGACTCTTATGAGAACAGCCTCACTCTGTGTGGCTCACGGAGCTCAATTCATGCACGTGGAGAGGGACAAAGAAGAGGATGAGAGATGGCAGGCGCTCCAGTCTTGCTGAGCTGCAAAGTCCCTCCACATTCATTATTTCATTTGATGCTTACACTAGCTCTATGAGGTGGCGAGGATACCTATTATCATCTCCTGTCTACAAACGGGGACATGGACCCAGGTCAAATCATAACATGGTGCCCAAGGTGGGGTCCACACCCTGCTGGTCCCTTTCCTCCAACACTCTGCATCTCTAAGAATATTGATCCGTGATTTTAATGGTGATCATTTCTGTAGTGCTTAGAAGTTTGCAAAATGTTTCAAATTCCTCATCTCGTTAGATCTTTCCAATAATTCTGTGAGACAGAGAAGAAACTATAATACCCCTTTTTACGAAGGGAGTAACTTTGGTGTAGAGAGATGACTTGCCCAAGATCCTGCAGCCTTTAAGGTATGAAAATTGAATGAGAACCCTGGGCCCAGCCTTTTGATAAAGTACTTTATTCCATTATAGTACCCCTGTAGGCCAAGGATTCACTAGAAACATGGGATTTAACATCAACACATATCATCATAACCTGAGAATTACATTTTGTATCAAAGGATATTTTCTGGGACACGGGCTCTTCTTAATTTAAGGATTTCATGAGCTTCCCCTGAGATAATATTTATATATGTATGTGCGTATGTAAAGTATGGATATGTAGAAATAAAACCATATTTTGGGGAGACTCCTTAAAACTGCCATCAGATTCTCAAAGGGGTGTATCACCCCAAAACAAGCAGTGAGTTTGGTGATTCTTGGAGAACTAAGGTGATGGTGGTGGGGCTTGGGATTGGGAAGGAGGTGAGACGGCTTCAGAGAGGATCAGGGGGCAGAGTCACGCAGACCAAATGACCTGAATGTTGTAAGATGCTGGGTATGGGCAGTGGTAAGATGTGGCCAAACTTCTGAGGCCAAGGGCTTGGGTGAGTTGACACACCCGACAGAGAAGTTTCTGTGGAATTGTGGGAGCAGAAAGCAACCTGTGGGGTGTTAAATAAGGTGGGGATGAGGAAGCGAAGGCAGTGAGTATAGAAACACTTCTTCACAGTCTGGCAATTAAGGAAAGTGGGGAGATGGAATGTTACTTGGGAGGAAAAGTGGGGCCGAGAAACGTTCTCTCTCTCTCTTTTTTCTTCCTCCTAAGAATGGGAGACGATGTGTTTGCCGAGGAAGAATCTAATTGAAAGGGAGAGACCAGGTGGGAGAGAAGGAGCCTAATTAGGAGACAGGAGAGGATGGATCCTGAGCTGAGATGGAGCATTAACTTTAGATTTGAGAGTCTCCTGGGGTGGGAGTGGAGTGGGGAGGGAGAGGTGGAGATACGGAGAAAGTGTGAGCTTCTTGCACCTTTCCTGCCAATTTCATCTACCGTAGAGCTTATGGCGTCGCAGCAAGCACAAGCCACGCCATCCAGCCAGGCTGCTTCCTGTCACTCTGGGCACAAGGCCTCTTGGCTCTGGGCATCTGGCAGCTTCTCACGGCCTTTCCCTGTCTGTTCTGTCTCTCCATGCCCCAGATTTGGGCATTGACGCTGTCGGGGGCTTCTCCAGACTCACACTGTGGCCTCTCCCCATGCTCCCAGGCTTACAGAACTCTCCCAAGGAGATTTCAGTAGTAAAGTACAGAAATGTGTTGGGCAATTGTTTTCTTTATTGTTGATTTATTTGATTGCTAAATTAAAAAAAAAAACTTGCACTACACAGTGTACAGATATAAGGTGTATCACCTATAGTTATAAAATAGATTATATTCAGCAATATCTGTTTATAAAGCTTTTTTTCTGGGCCTTGGACAGGAATGGGCGTCCATATTGTTTCTAAGGCACAATCAGAGTCTTCCTATTATTTTATTTTTAGTGCCATTCCCAGAAACATAACCTCTTAAGTCTGTGAAGGAAATATGTTCAATGGTATCTTGAAACACATCTAAAGACTACAATTTTCCAATTATTATATTTACTTCCAGGTTCCCTTTCTAATGGAAGGGATTCAGAAGGCTTCAAATGGTGAACCAGATTGCAAGGACAGCTTCCTTAAGCTCCTGAGTCACTGGGCCCTTTTCTCTGGGGACAGGCCCATCACCTAAAAATCCTCTCTGCTCCTCAAGCCAGCTGCTGGCCACCCCACCTTACTTGTGAACTGTCCCATGACAGGACTGTGGCAGTTCTGGGGCTTAATTTTGAATTCTTCCTTCTTCTTTGGGGACACCTTGCTTGCTTTTCTGTGTGTCTAATGTGCTTGTTGTCAGCCCCTGTTATATTGTGGGTACAGGCAAGATATACATCAAGGTAGGAATGGCTTTTGTAGAGTAAGCTTAGAGCCAGGTGTCAGCAGTGAGGCTGTCTTTGACCACCCTCTAAAAAACAAAAAAAACTATCCTCTGGCTTCACTGCTTTCTGTCCTCCTCTCCCTGCTTGATCATTCTACATAGGACAGGATATATCGCTCTCCACCTGACAGATTGTGCGTCTGTCTCTTCAATTGAATGTGACCTCCATGAGATCAGAGACGTTTCTTTTCCGTTTTGAACCTGCTGCATCTCCATTGGCCCAGCACAGTGCCTGGTGCCTGGTAGGGGCTCAATACAGAAATGTGAAATTGACTGTTGACTGAATATGGCTGTGAGGTCAGTTCTTGCCAGGAAGCAATGAGGAAAGAGCCAAAGTGGGAGCCAAGGAATCTGGGTTCCCCTTCTGCCCTTGTCAGCAGCTAGCCACTTGCCACCATGCACTTTGCTCCTTCCGTCTGCTAAGCAAACCAGCCCCGGAACCCCCGACAATGCTGACATTCTCTGGGCCTTTGGAAGGAAGGAAAATATAGAAGATGGACTTTGTTGATACTCAGCATGAGTTTATGTTCTGGCTCTGCCTCTAACTTGGTGATCTTGGAAATGTTACTTCTTTGAGTTTCAGACCCTTTTGTATAATAAGGATGATACTTCTCATAGGAGGGTCATGAGCATTGAATAAAATTACATGTGTTAAGAATTGGTTTTGTTCAGATTTGCTGCTACTATTAGGGATCAGGTCATCCTTGGAGGTAGGAATGGTCTTGGCTCATTTGTCTTTCCCACTTCAACTGTCTGGTTTAAAAACATCATCACATTAACAGGCATAAGGCACCACCCCCAGGAAACTGGTGTTGCCACGTGAAACCTGGCTGGGACTTTGCTCATCTGAGTTGCCAAAGTGCCTTTGGGTGGTCTTCAAGATCTCAGCAAGCGGGTCAGGTCTGTGAGCTGGAGCTTCCTAAGGTTCTGGGATCAGGGCACTTGGTCTCATGGCATAGACATTGCATGTTCTTTCCACTCTTTCCTCTGGGCTCTGGGCTGCCACCTGGCACATACTAATTAATATACCAGGTCAGACCTGAATTGGACTGGCATCTCTTCTGAGCCATCATACAAGAGTGTTCCTAATCCTTCAACAAATGGAGCCAAATTATCAATGAATGTGTCTTTTCCAGGGTGTCTTGGAGAGGCCCAGGGAAGAAGGAGGCTCACAAGGTTGGAGGGAGACCTTGACTTTGGCTTTAATCACCCCTCCTCTGACCTGTCCTCAAGGCCTCAAGCTCTCACCTCTGCTGTAGGAGGCTGGGTGGCACTTTGAGTTCTGCAGTGCTTACTGGGGATCAGTCAAGTGAAGTTTGTGCCCGTAAGTTTAGTTTAAAATAGGACGTGCCACGAGGGTCTTAGAAATGATGTTTTTAGGCCTTGGCCTTTGACATTTTTTGTTTGTTTTGTTTAATTTTGTTTCCTACTTTTCTGCTTTGGATAAACATTCTTCATCCATCACATGCCCAGCTTCTCTTTTTGTAGCTTTTATCCCTTTTTCCTCTGCCTGTTCTTCCTTTCTTCTCCTGCACCCAAACGCACTCATGCACTTGACAAATATTGACTGAGAGGTGTGGACAGGGAGGAAGCAGCACATGCAAAGACCCACAGTTTAGGGAGCATAGCATGCAAGCAATGAAATATGAAGTTGGGAGGAAGGTAGTGGCCAGATACCGAATGACCTGGCTTTCAATTTTATGAGTTTTGACTTTATCCTAAAGCTTATAGAGAACCATTGAGAAAGGGTATGTGTGTATGACTCGATCTGATTCTGTTTTTAAAAGCTCTGGCTCCATTATGTCAAGAATGGAGTGGAGGGTGTTAACTGGAAACAAATTAAAGCCTAGACTAAAGGAGAGGAGTGGAGAGATTGGAGAAGTGAGAAGGAAACAGGGGCAGTAGGCCACAGTGAGTGTCCCAGTGATGGCAGGGAAGCAGGAAGAGCCACCAAAGGTGACTCCCAAGTTCTGGCTTGAACAAATGGGTACATGGTGTTATTGATAACAGAGGGAATAAGAAGCATTTTTTGTCTCTTGTCAGAGTTGACTAGGGACTGTGGACATGATGCCAAATGGAATTGAGGGTGGGACCATAAGTGTGTGGTAGCAGAGTTCAACTGCCCAGGTAGGAAGCTGGACATGGATACCTTTGGATTTACAAGTGATCACCCAGTTCTCTCCTTCCTGGTCCCTGAGTGGCCCGTGCAATACTGCCATTCTGGAGAAAGAAGTGCAAGACACTAACAAGGCCCACCCACCATCTACTCTGCCAGGACTTCGCTTAGAAAATGACCATGCACAGAACGTTTGTACGAGATGCTTGCCTTTCCTCCCAGCAGACATGATCTGGCAGGAACATGGTTTTCCCTTCAGATGCTCGAGAATGTGGCTTCTATGCAGTCTGTAGGCAGTGGCTTTATTGAGCCAAGTTTAATCCCACCAAAGCCTCATGAGAGAGGCAGCCAGTCCCTGTTCACTGAACTCAAATATTTTATCAAAAGTCCTCATTAAATGCCTAATGTATACAAAAATAATACATATGAGGTGCAAAAGAATTTAAATGTAAGGAAACACATTGAGAATCTAAAACTAAAAAAACTAATGTAAAGCATAATTAAAGAAGAGAATTTTGGCCTAATTCTAGTTAGAACACTAGAATTATTGAGGCTTTGTGGCTTAATTGCTTATAGAATAGTGGTTTCAAGCACAGTCTCTGGAGCCAGAATACCTAGTTCAAATCCTGGCTCTGCTCTTGACTAGCTATGTGACTTTGGGTCATCATGAGGTTTAATTAATATACATGAAACACTCAGACCAGTGCTTGACACAGAGGGTAAACGTTAGCTAATGCTGTTATAATTATTGCTGGTGTTACTACGAGCTGTATGAACATGAGAAATTCAATTCTATCTTTGGGCAACAGTGGCTTCATTCATAAAATGAGGGCAAGATATTCTCTTTCCTGACTATGTTCCAAGACAACTTGCAGCTCCTCTACTCCACCCCACACCACCATTTTATTCATTATCTTGGAGTTTCACATAAATTTTTACTTGAAGAAAGGACTCTGACAAAAAGTTGCAAATCACTAGGCCAGATGATCTAAGGTTCATCCTCAGTAAAAGTATGTGATTCTCTGAGTGAAAGATAAGCTCTTGACAATGAATGGTGGGATGATGTGGTCTCAGAGGAGGCTGCTGCATGCCAGGGAGGGCTTCTTGGAATTGGTGAGTTGGAAAGTTATAATCTGAGTGTTTCTAACAGTTGATGAACCTGGAAGCGAAGTTGTAATTTCTAAAGAATGGAGACTGTGGAATATAAATACAGAACCAAAACTATGGGTGCAGAAAAAAGTTCAAAGCCCGATTCAGAGCTATCCCTGGGAGGAGGGAAGGTGAATGGGTAGACAAGAGCTTTAAGATAATTGTCCCAAGTCAAACTTTGATCAAAGTGTGAAGCAATGAACAGCAAAGACTATTGGCTCCATGAGGAAACCAGCACCTAGTCCGCCCTCTTTCTTGCATGGACAAGAAATCGATGTCCCGAGGAAGCCAGCCCTTGGGTGCCACACAGTCACTGACTGTGGCAGATGCTATTAGCTGTTGACCAACTAGCCATTCCTCTTCTTCCTTAGCAACAGAAATCCCAACCTTTTAGCTGGGCACATTGCTGATTGAATTAAAAAAAAATTCCTTGCCCCCCTTGGTGTTAGGTATGACAGCTAATGCAATGTCCATGCAAGCTGAGGACTTCTAGGAAAGAATTTTTTTAGATGGATTCTTACAGCCAATAGGGACCATTTTGCTTTCCACACTATTGTCCCATCTGCTTCTCGCCTGGATGGCTTGGAGCTGCAGTGGCCACTTCGGATATTGAGGTCACCTTGGAGATAGAACCCATGTGACTAGGAATGGCAGAATAGACAGGTGAAAAGAGCTTGAGTCCTGGGGACAACAAGCAGCCACCATAGTAGCCCTGTATTGCCCACCTCTGGGCTTCCTTTAAGTTGGGAGAAACACGATCCTACCGTATTTAAGCCATTTGGTATTCCTGGACCCCATTCCTAGCCCTGGAATGCGCTGGTGGAGTTGGGACTGGCTGGGACCCCCGTGCTCCTTGGCGACCTGGCCTGGCAGTGCTCCTTCCGTGACCCCACTGTGCCCGGTGTGTACGCATGAGCAGAAATCCAAGGCCAAGGTAATTTTCACAGCTGTCAGCCCTGCTGTCCTGTAGACTCCTGCTCCCCACCGCCTTCTCATTCCCACGGGAGGAAAGCGAGGCTGCTGGGGAGGAACTTTTCCTTTCCCTTTTCCTTTTTTCCTCTTCTGAATTGTTTACTATATCAAACACTCAATATCCACTGCCCTGAATATTGTAATGCTACCATTTCACTGAATGTGCTTTAATTTTATTTTTAATTAAAGAAATAAAACATTTAGATACCACCAAATCCTCTGTAGACTCTCCTTGAGCCTAATCTACATTTGCTTCCGAAAAACTATTCTGAACTTGTATGCATTATTCTCTGTGTTTTTGTGCTTTTGCTGTGCATATGGTTGAATCCATAAGTGATTGAGAACATTGTTTTATATGTTTGAAACATGTACGCGAATGGTATATTGGTATGGTTTGATTTTTTACACTCAAATTAGGGTTTCCCAAATCATCCTTCTTGATACTCTGTGTCTAGCTCACTGAAGCCCACCGCTGTGCCTGTACGCTGCTTCTCCCTTGCTCTATTGATGAGTGTTTATTTATTTATTTATTTATTTTTGAGACAGGGTCTTGCTCTGCTGCCCAGGCTGGAGTGCAGTGGTGTGACCATGGCTCATTGCAGCCTCGAACTCCTGGGCTCAGGTGGTTCTTTTGCCTCAGCCTCCCGAGTAGCTGGGACTACAGGTGCACACAACCATGCCTGGATAATTTTTTTTTTTTTTTTTAGGGAAATGAGTTTTGCTATGTTGCCCAGGTTGGTCTCAAACTCCTGGCCTCAAGCGATCCTCCCACCTTGGCCTCCCAAAGTGCTAGGATTACAGGTGTGAGCCACTGCACCCTGCTGAGTATTTAGATTGTTTCTCAATTTTTAGTATTGTAAATAATACAATAATAAACATTATCGTACACATTCCATTACACATAGGAGTGAGAGTTTTTCTAGGGTGTATATCTAGACATAAAACTGGTTGTCATAAGGTATGCATATCTTCACTTTTACAAGATATTTCTAAGTTGCCTTCTAAAGAGATTAAAATAATTTGTGCTTCCTCCAGGACAATAGTTCCCATTTCCCACAAAAACTCAGCATTGTCAAATCTTTTGATTTTTGACAATTGAATTTTTGACAAATGATATCTCTTTGTCTTCATGGGTATTTTCCTGATTATTAATAAGGTAGGGCTTCTTTTCATATTTTTGTAGGCCATTTTGATCTCCATTTCGGTGAACTGCCTGTTTTTCTATTTTGCCTATTTTTCTATTGATATGTCTTTCACCTAACATAACCTCCTCCGCACACAAAAACTTATTTTACATATTAATCCTTTTTGGTCAAATGTATTGCAAACTCCTCCAAATCTCTCACTTCTCTTTTAGTTTTGTTCATATGTCTTTGATCATATAGAAGTCTTAAATTTACCATAACCAAATTTATTCATCTTTTTATTTTCATTTTTTAAAAAATCTTTCTTGATTAGATATAAAAATATCTTCCTGAATTTTCTTCTACTCATTTAAAAGATTTTTTTTACCTTTAGCTTTTAATCCATCTGGAATTTATTTGCAATATTTCATGTTATTTTGTGTATGAAAGAGATATCTAATATTGATTTTCCAATGTGAAGAGCCGATTTCTACAAGAGTATGTATCAAACAGTCCATACTTTGTCTACTTGTTTGTAATCACTTCTATCACTTGTCAATTTCCCAAAAGGTGTGGGTCTCTTTTTGGACTTCATAGTTTATTCCACTGGTTTCTGCATCCCTATACCTCTCTCATACTATTTTATCTTGTATTTGGTGTCTGTGGTATAAGTTCCCTTTTTTGGTATTCTTTCTCAAAATTCCTTTGACTGTTATTGACCCTTTTGACTTTCAAATGAATTTTGATTAATCTTTTAATACAATGCTTCCTTCCTACCTCTTTCAGCACATACTTCTCTCCCATCTCATCCCCATTCCAAAGGCTACTGCCCTCCACGATCTAGGTTCCAGCCCTAACCCTGCCATCAAATGCCCACCTACTCTTGGGCAAGCCCCCTTACCTCTCTGGCTTTTAGTTTCCTCACCTGTGTGATCTGCTTTGCTTACCTCACAGGACTGCTGAGCTGATCAGATGAGCTAAGGGTGTGAGAATGCTTTGAAGACTTCAAAAACCAAGTTAAAAGAGTTAAAAAGAACAATCCTGAGTTGGCTTGAGAGAAAACATGAAATTCGGATTATTTTTCTGCCAGAGTTCTCTATCTTTCCTGCCTCTCCTTTCTCCCAAACTTCCAGTGTTATGAGATGCAAAGGTCTTGGTGTCCAGGGTAGACTTATCATGATAATGGGCTGGGGGCAGCTTGGATTCATAAGACCTGGGTCCCATTTCAGACTCTCACTTCGTAACTTAAGGCAAGACACTTAAACTCTTTGAATCTCAATTTTTTCTTCTTTACAAGGAGTATAGTAATTCCTTCCCCCAAGGAGTATTGTGAAATTCAAAGGAAATAATATACGTTAAAATGTTGGGTAAGATGTGAAGCTCTGCAAGAATCATCAGGCATTATATTATGAGTGTTCTTGCTGACATTTACATGTGGAAAATGACTTGCAGGCAGGCAATGATGTTTCTCCCAGTTGAATCAAGGTATGTAGGAGAATCAAACCCGTTTTATCTCCAAGTATGGTTGGCTCTGTGCAATGTCTCCACATTCTTCTAGAAGGTGCAGAAAGTCTCTTTCTTAAATACCATTTCCTTTAGGCTTTGCAACCTGGATGTGTGAAATGGAGATGGTTGGGGAGTCCAGAATGTCTGTTTGGACCAGTAGGCAGAGCCATCCTTGTGCAGATGCTGGCTCAGACCCAGCCCCTCACTGACCTGAGGGAGTGAGAATGTTTGGGGTTTAAGGATGGGGACTTATCACTCTTTGTACCTTCCTTGCTGCAGATACCATTCAGTTAAAATGAACATTGAGATCAGCCCTGATATAATGTGAGAACACTTCTCCTGGAGTGAGCATGTGGCCCTGCCCAGGCATATTTCTAACCCTCACTACTCAGATGATTACAGCGTCTCTTGCTCCTGCACCAGGATCAGACTTTTGGGCTTGGGCCAAATGACATTCATGGGCCAGATGATGTAAAGTTGTAGTCCACTTGCTTAATCTAACACAAAATGCCCTTTTCCCTGGGAATTAAGTTCTTGCTCCTTCCTGAGCTCTATTGAAATTGAATTCTTACCATTTCTCCAGCCACCTCCAAAGCTGACCACGGACTCTACTCTTTCGACCTCCAGTACCTACTAGAAGAAGTTGCTAGAATCCTTCTAAGCTAATATCAGGACTACCTATCCTGCCCTCAGCCTCTGTCGATAGCCACTTCTCTGCTGTGGTTTGGGCAGAACCCTGGATTTCTGATCTGGGTTTGGATCTTAGTCCCCAGAACTCATGATCTGCCTGTTTTTTCCTCTGGGGTCCACACCATTTCTGACCCAATCTCATTCTCCTATCCCCATGTCATCCCTGCCTTCTCTTGCTCCCATGTTCATGCAACATCACAGATTCTCCTCTCCTTCAAGGCCCTATCTTGACTAGACTGACACTGTGGATGAAATACATGACTCTTTGCATTCTGATTCCTAAGTTCTGAGTCTAGGACAACTTTGCGAGATCTACCAATCAGGTTTCATTCCAAACAAGACCACACTGACTTTATTTATTTATTGTTTTCCACATGTAAACATTAAGCTTAGGAATAGGTATTCTAGTAGAAGCTATGGTTGTCAGCTCAATCCTCCTTCTTAAGTGAAGGATGTACTATTCTAGCTATTAGGAGTTGTCCTTGGCACAAGAGAGCTGGCTTTGTCACCCCCGCTCCTAGGGTATCCCATATCCTGTGACCATTAGGCATGGTCATAGCAATCAGAGAGAAAAGAATTTAAAGATCCAGCCCCTCTTGACAACTCTGAAGAGCCCTCCCATTCCAGGGATCACCATGGGGTCAGTGAAGGTCTTGTGACAAGACCACAGTCCAGCTCCTCCCTCTGCCTATTCCTGCCTCCTTTGCTTCCCTTCCCCTACAGAGGTTGATCCTGAGGGCCCTCCTATTTCCGACACACAGTAATCCATGTTAGAGTCTGATTCTTGAGGACCCCTACCTGCAACAGGTGTTCATTTTCTTGCACAATCAGCCAACTCTCTATTGACTTGCCATCTTCTTTCTTTCCTCCCTGTGGTAGGCAGAATAATGCCCATCCTCACTGAAAGATGTCCATGCCCTAATCCCCAGGTACTTGTGAATGTCTTATCTTATATGGCAAGAGGGACTTTGCAGATGTGATAAAAGTCACTGAACTCAAGATAGGGAGATTATCCAGCATTATTCAAGTGGACCGAGTCTAATCACATGACTCCTTAAAAGCAGAAAATCATTCCTGGCTGAAGTCAGAGGTGTGAGTGCAGAAGCATGGCCAGAGAGATGCAATGTTTCTGCCTTTGAAAATGGAAGATGGGGCCCTAAGCCAAGGCATTCGGGCAGCATCTAGAAGCTGCAAAGAAAAAGGAAATGGATCCTCTCCAGAGTCTCCAGAAAGGAACCCAGCCCCACGGATGCCTTGATTTTAGTACAGTGAAACTCATGTCAGACCTCTGACATACGGAACTGCAAGAGAATAAATTTGTGTTGCCTTAAGCCACTAATTTTATAGTAATTTGTTATGGCAGCAACAGGAAACTAATACACTCCCTTGGGGATCATCTTAATACTTGCTCTTTTGTATGGTCTTGGATATGCACTTCACCTGTCTGAGCCTTAATCTTCTCACCTATAAAATGGCCATTTTGGGCTATATGCTACAAAGCCTTTTTCAACTTGACATTTTATGGTCCTAACTGGCTGGATTATTCCCTACTTAACACAGTAGATGTTCTACTTTTTCTTCTATTAAGACAGTGTTTGCTTGTCTTTTTGATGATTATGCTGAGACAGACCTATTTGAGATACTGCAGGAAGCAACAGAATGACCATGCACCAGAACCAGGGGTAAGATATACTCCTTCTCTTTGTCTATCTGACTCTTCTAGTTTGCCTTTATGTTGATTTCTAAATTTCCTATTCTCATAGTTCCTTATGGCCATGGGAAAAATGATTCTCAGTTGGTGACCAATTTATGAAACAAAGCCTAGTGACTAAAGGATTTTGTCATTCTTCTTTTTACTAGTGGACTTGCAAACACATTTTTATTGTTTTGTTTATGCTGAAAATAATTTGTTAAAAGTTGTAGATACCAGGCTTGCAGGTGGGATCAAAGGGAGCAGTGTTCTGGCTGCCGGTGAAAGTTAACTCAGCCTTTAGGGAAATCCACCATTTTTAGGAATTAAAAAAAAATATCCTTAGCCTGCATTTTTTCAGGAGCAAGTATAATACAACACCACTCTATTTAAAATAATTATAAACACACTAGACACAGCTGTTGTGAAAGAAAAACAGGACACCGAAATGGGATAAAAATAAAGCCTCAATTGGCTCTTTCACCCTCCCAGTGGGTAACCAATGTAGTTGCCACTTCATTAACTGCTCTGTGTTAAGAAAAGCTGAGATGACCACAAAACAATAATGGCAATAGCACAGTGATGATGATGACTTTCTGCTACACTCATCTGGCATGGTATGCTTTTCAAAACACCTGTCTACTCCTTTGTTTGAGCCCCAAGTTCTCAATATTTCAGTAAGAAACTGGAGGAAGTATAGAGGATGAATATCACCCACTAGATTTGCAGGCAAGACAAACATGGGCTCCTCTGAGTCCAGATTACTCTTGCATCATCTTAGCAGTCAGCAGCAGGCCCAGGGCTAGGGGCTGGTGTCTACACTGGGTCTATGTCTACTACAGCTCATTGCTCCTGGCAGTTGGAGTCACCCTATGTAGGGTCAAACGCTATCTCCAAAGACTTTATACTGAAAATCCAGGCTTTCTGAAAACAGTTCTTTTTTGTACTTAGTAGAAAATATAAAGTCTCTAAAGAATTGTTCACTAAAGTTAGCTAGGAAAGGCCAAAGAGTTGAAAGGTGGGGGAAAAAAATAAGAAACCCAGAAGTGGATTCCAGACTATCACCTGACTACGAGGGTTTGTGATGGTGGCCAGTGATGTCTCCAAACATACCAGAGGAGAGGGCACCCTTTTTGCTTCCCTCCTGAGGCCCCACTGATGTTCGTTGGAAAAATTTCTAGGAAACTCTACATCATGGCCTCTGTAAAAGGACATCACCAACACCAATGATACTTGTGCCTCCCCAACAGCCCAGGTGCAATCAGGCTGACCAACCTTGAAGGAATTAAGACAACTTGAGGTCAGTGGCAGGTAATTATTTCTTATTGAAAGGAATAATCCTCATAGGCATCCCCAACTCATCTGAACAATGAGGAAGTAAGACTAGGTCTCTTCAAAGATTCCATTTATTTCAAGAAGATCCCATTTTACATTTGGTGTAGTAGTATAATTTTGACTTAAAAGACTTGGATTTGGGAGCCAAGGGGTGACTCTTACTGGGCTATCATGAGATCATCTTGATCATTATGAGCTAGCCTCCAAGAGGGGCAGTTCTTTCATTTATGTAATAGATGTGATAAGAGCGTGACTCCTCTCCACTATATAAGGTTGTCGTAAGAGTCAAATACCTAAATGCTACAGTGCCATAGAGAAGAGATGTTATGATTTTATTATTGGCAGTAGTGCTAATCATTACAATAGTTGTCTAATAATAACAATAATATTACAAGAATCAGTAATTATGGTAGTGCCGGTAAGGCCTTCTGGGATTATTCATGTGTGTGGCTGCTTGCAGGGGAAGCTACTCATATGCTGCAATAACAGGTACTGTGTGCCCTTTATTGAATTATCTCCTTGGGGCTTTACAATAACCCTGAGAGATAGATACTAGTATTGTCATTTTATACAGCAAAAAACTAAGACAGAGAGAGATAAGAGAGAGGGAGGTGAGGGTGGGGGGAGAAAGAGAGAGAGGGAGAGGAAGAGTTTGAAAGCTGGTATCTTGAGATCCCAGTGAATTCTGCTGACTTCCAGCCTTGGCAAGCACAGCCAGCACTTCCAGCGGAGAACAACCTTGAACAACCTTGAGTCTCTAGAGACTTGTTGCCAGCGGTGTGTTGCCTTCCCCAAGAGAAGGAGGTATGGTTAGTGTTAGAAGTTTCTTCACAAAGGGCAGAATGATTCACCATTCGAAGAGTCATTGATAAGTCAACTAATCCCTGCTCTGTGATTGTTAGATGAATGCCCACTAAGAATTTCCTCAATCAGTAGTTTCTAATGCTGTGATTTTTCCTAACAGAGCCTATGGTGTGTGCTCTTCCACCACACAGTGGAATTCTTGGGAAGTAACCACCTGCACAGAACTATCACGAGGACTCTTTCATGGAGGAGAGACCCATATGAGCAGTTTTCACCTATAGGTGTGAGTGAAAGTGATGTGTATTAATTGTAGGCCAAGGTGGGTAGGAAGTGGGTGTGCCACCCTCACTTTCTCCTTCCCAGTCAACCAGCTTGATGCACAGAATACAATGTAAAACTCAGAGGCCCTAGAAGATGATGAAACCACAGACAGGAGACATATGGGTTTCTGAATTACCACTTGGACAAAAACCCATTTGGACCTTACTGAGGGAAAATAATCTATTTTGTTAAACCACCAAAGTTTCAGTGTTATCTGTTACAACAGCTATTCTATTACAGATCCCAGAGAAAAGAGACCCACTAATATTTCGGATCTGGTCCTAATCCCCTGCCATCTTGGGGACTGCTGCCTTCCTTCCCCACTGACACCAGTTTGCCCATTTTGAGCAGATTTCTTTGTGCTCTATATAGGTATAGAGCAGCCAGTCTGATTGTCAAACCACCATCAACCTGTGCTTAGCAAAGCAGTAGTTTTTATAAGTGACCTTAAGGTAACATTTACATTGCCGGGGAAGTCATTCAAACCCTGACTTGTGGCATCCCAACTCAGGCCCCCCTGGTGGCATAAGGCAGGAAAACTAATGAAGTACAATGGTTATTAATAGCTTTATCTTTTCTCTCACACATCTTCTCACTTTTTTGCAATTATGTTCAGCAGTGTCAGATCTATTCATCTATTTTTCACATATAAGTAGAACCTATCCCTTTGGAATTTTGCAGAGGAGATGGCCATGAGATCATGTTAGCCCATTTCTAGAAGCAACCAGAATTGAGTGAGGAAGACACTGACTCATGGTGAAGAAGATCTTCTTCAGAACCCCCTCCCCCCTCTCTCAGGTCAATCATAGTTCCCAATCCTAGTCACTCCAGAGGGGAAAAATAATTTTAGTTTTTCATGGCATCGTTATTGGTGATAACAGCAGTTTTAGAAGACACAAACACAGCAACAAGTTCTAGAACACACTCACAATTTCCTTGGTCACGGTGGTATTGGTGGGCTCAAGAGAGGGTCTTGTAAACTTTTACTTAGTTGACTTCAAGTAGTAAGCAACAGACAGTCCTGTAAAGATAGTGGAGGTCAGAAACAAAGTCTGGAGGGTTAATGTTGCTTTTAAAAAATTTAATCACATTTACTCTTTTTAAAATTGTAGATAATACATGTTCTTTTTAGGAAAAATAGAAAATACAGATTAGGAAACAGGACATAAAACTCTTCTGTTATTCCACCATCCAGATATAACCACTGTTAACCTCTGGAACACTTACAGATTGTTTTATGAATATTTATGTATGGATGCATGTATTTTTTCTATTGTTTTTAGTTTATAAAACAGGGATCATACTGCATATGCTGTTTTGTGATTTTCATTTCTTTCATTGAATATGATATTATGAATTTCTTTTGCCCATAAATAAACTTCAACTGTATGGTCGACAGCTTCTGAGATGGTTCTCAATGATCTCTTGTACTGTCACCATTGTGTAATTGTGTAGTCTACCTCCATTGAGTGTGGACTGCACCGCTGACTGATTTCTAACCAACAGAATATGGCCAAGGTGTTAGGATGTCACTTCTGAGACTAGGTGACAAAAAGACTTTGTCTTTCATTTTGCTCACCGTCTCTTACTCCCCGGCTTGCTTTCTCTGAACTGCACTATAGAAATATCCACATGGTAAGGAATTAAGGAGGGAGACCACCAACCAACAACCCGGGAGGAACTGAATTCTGCCAGCGATCACTTGAGTGGGCTTGAAAGTGGATCTTCTCCAAGTTAAGCCTTGAGATGACTATACCTTCTGCAAACACCTTCATTGTAACTTTGTGAGAGATCTGAGTCGGAGGACCCAGTGAAGCCATGCTCAGATTCCAGACCCACAGAAACCTTGAGATAATACATTTGTTGTTTTAAGCTATTAAATTTTGGTGGAACACAGCCATAGATAATTAATACACACCACAAAGTTTTTAATAGATGTTTAGTATTTCAAATAAGGCTGTATCATGATTTACTCAATCTTTTTTGTTTCACGTTTTGGTTATTTTATTGTTTTGATATTATAAACAAGGCTGCAAAGAATATCATTGTAGTTAAATGTTGATATATATTCTTTGTTCTTTTCTAAAGATAAATTCCTTAAAGTAGAATAGCTGGATTTCAGTGGGTATTCATCTTTTAAAGCTTTTGATAATCTTATTTTCAATTACTTTCTGGTAGGATTGTACCCATTTAACTCTTGCTGGCTGTAGTTCAGAGTGCATTTTTGGTTAATTTCAACCACTCCATCTTGAGCTGTCCCCATGCAAACCAGTTGGAAACCAAAACAAAAGCCTAAGAAAGAAGACTAAGGTTGAATCTTGAAAACTGCCAGAGAATTTGATGCTAAACACTTTATTCAAAGTACCATTGTTTTGAAATCAGTCTGAGGAATTCAACCACCCTCAAATTGTTATTCTTGTTTTTCAATAAACACTGAAGTTCTAAAAATGTGATGATGTTTATATTTTCCAAGAACTTTGAGAGGGAAAACAACAATACTGGTTGAAGTCAACACAACAATGGACTATTTTGAAAATGTTAAGTTTATTTCAGTCACACAAAGAGTTGTCAATAAATTCAACTTTTTAAATTACTAAACTAAATTCAATAGATATTTTTTTTGTAAGTATTTTGTATACAGAGATACTACTACCATTTCCAAATAGCAACCCTTACTGTTGGGGAAGAATAAATATTTTAATGAATGCTATATATTTTAACAAGCTCTGAACCCTGCGGTTGGTTTAAGCTAAGGGTGCAATTTCAGGCATCTAAATAAGTAAATAAATGAGGAAGAAAATCCATGTTAATTGCAGTAATTTGCGGTACTTTCAAATTCTTAATTAAGAAATAAAATAGGATTCATTAGCCATGACCATTGTAGATGGCATACATAGATCACCATTATGACCAGACATAAGACCTGAAGTCATTGCCATAAATGAAATAACAGAGAGAAATCACTGCAGCGTTATTGGCCAGAATGTGCAGATGCAAATAGGGAAGGGAGAGAGAGAGCTGCACAAAATGTCTGCTTCTATAAATGTCCTTCTTCCTGGCCTACGGATAACATTATTCTAAAATACCTCCCCTGAACCTGGAGTCCTGCCCCTCCCTCCTAATCTGTAGGATAGGGTCTTCCATTCAGTCTCACACAAAACTTCTTTGAGCCTGTTTGACAACCCTGCTAGTGTTTGCATCTTCAACTTTTTCCCTATCACCTGCCCCTGGTCTTTTGCATACCTGGACTTCAGGTCCCTGCCTGCCTCACTCTCTTGGTGAGTCCTAATATTTTTCTATAAAGGTAGGAAGAAGAAAAGAACTTTGCTCATAACCAGAGACATTCTAACTCACACTGCTCTTTGAAAATTAAGCATTAAATTAAACTAGGGAGAGCACATAATTTATCACTTAAAAAATCACTTTCTACTGGGACAAATTCTTAACTGGACGGGGCATCAGACATTAATTGGGACTGTTATAGGCAAACCAGGATGCTTGGTGGCCCTAGAAAACCCATACAGGCCTCCAGGGCAGGGGTAGGATGAGTGTGGGCATAGGTTTTCAGGCATGTAAGTGGGAGTGCTGGTTTGGTGCTGTGGACTGTAAGAGCAATATCAATGTGTGTTTGGAAGAAAGAGCACTGATGTGCCCAGCTGTGGCAGAGATGGCTGGCCATTGTGCTTCTGGGAACAGCACTAATGTGGACTATGGGCATGCATCTCTTGGGCCCTCACTTTCCTCCCGTCCTACCTAACTTAGTGTTGATGTCCAGGCAGGCATGGACAATCCATGCATGGGCAGGTATGGGCAGCCAATTGCAGTCTGTTCAACACTGAGAAGGGTACAGAGCATGAGCAATTTGGAGAAGTCTGAATGACTCAAGGCAAAGAACTCAAAGAAAGTAAACCATCTATTGAAGATCTCTAAAAGGAATGAGGAATCTTGCCTGGGATCAGACACTAAAGTGTTTGGAGCAGGTAGGACAGCTTTTGGTGTTACTTATAGACCCAAGGAAAATCAGAAATGAACACATATATTTCCCAAATGCCTATTGTATCCCCACACGGAAGGCATAAGAATAGTTTAGACAAAGAACACATACCAAATTGTGTTACCATCAAGCTAACCAAAACAGTATCAAGCAAATTAACATAGACAAACATACAAATGAAAGTCAACAAACCTTAATGAAGAAAATTATTTCTATAAAATAAAAGATCAAGGAAGAAATGTCAAGACAATGGAAAGGGACCAAAAAAAAAAAAAAAAAAAAAAAAAGAGCTAGCAGAGCTCAGGAAAAAAAGAAGTAGAGGAGAAACAAAAAAGTTGTCACAAAAATTAGGAACCCATCAGAAGCAATAAAAAGGTGAACAGACACTGCCCCAAATGCAAAAATAGGCTTAAGAACAGGACCAATCAAGCGAGCACAACCCAGTGGAAATGAATAGAGAAAGAATGTGCTAGATATGGAAGATAAAATAGATACAGCAGATCTATGCATATGGATAAATGTAGTACTTGAAAAAGGGTACTAAAAATAGAATGGAAAATACATTTACAAAACATTTTCCAAAAATAAAATATTTAAATCTACATAAAAAGCAAAGAAAAATAGAATAAAAAAACAAAATATAAACTGTCTCAGGAAAAAGTGATACAGAAATATCAACCCCAAAGATAAAGAAAGACTCTTTTGCCATTCAAACAAACAAAAAACCAAACCGAATCAAACCAAAACCAGAAACAACATTCCTTTTCTAAGGGGGAAAATTAAGTTGGTTTTAGAGTTTTCTGCAGCAACATGGAAAACTTACAAAACATCATTAAAAATAGATAAGAAACATAAAATTTTTCATGCTCAAACTGTTGTTCGAGTACAGATGCTGCACAAAACATCCAATAACCCCCAAAATGTGGTTACTGGAATATTGCCTTGAAGAAACTAGAGGCTGGACTTTAACCAACCAGTAGAGAATGAAGAAATTATGGCAGAAGGCCTGGTGGTGAGTTTTTAATGAATTTAGTTTGGGATTAAAAAACAAAACTGTGGAAATTATGGTTAGAGAAAACAATGTAAATATTAATGAACTCTAATAAAATTTTAAAAACACTTAAATTAACAAAATTCAGAAGGTAAGGGGAGAGATAAGGTAATAAATTGCCAAAGGTCGAAAGTTACCACTTAGGACTGATGAATTAAGGAATAGAAAGATATATATATTAAAAATTATAAAATTAAGACTAGCAGAAGAATATCATCATCATCATCATCATCATCAATTAAAATTGGGTGTGGTAGGAAAGTGAGAAGAGAAGAGGAAATATATAAATTTCATCATCTTGAAGAGCTGTCAATAGCTACTAAGAATATAGAGTAT
>NW_012142857.1:1567197-1679147 GCF_000956105.1 Propithecus coquereli | reverse complement strand
TATATTAAAAATTATAAAATTAAGATTAGCAGAAGAATATCATCATCATCATCATCATCAATTAAAATTGGGTGTGGTAGGAAAGTGAGAAGAGGAGAAGAGGAAATATATAAATTTCATCATCTTGAAGAGCTGTCAATAGCTACTAAGAATATAGAGTATTAAATACATTGTATATAGTATTATAAAGATAAATAAAGAACAAAATTTCTGAAATCTTCTGAATTATCTCTATGAACCTATACACAAACCAAATTAAAATAAAAGAAGCCATAGCCCATAAGTGAAAGATAAAAAAAGAAGCGACAGAAGCAGAAAGTATACGATGTCAAAACTAAGTCCAAACATTCCTATGGTATTAGAAAATACTAGTAACAATGTATCAGTCAAAATAAATAGATTCTCAATTTAAATTACAAAGCAAAAAACAATTTTGTGCTGTGATACAAAACAAAGTGACTGGAAAGTTAAAAATAAAAGGATAGGCAAAGGCCTAACCAGCAAAGGCAAACAAGCAAATAAAACAAAAACAAAAATGAGAGATCTTAATTTTAACATCAGACATGTATCAGACAAGGTTGAGTTTAGGGCACAAAACAGTAAATGACACAAAGATAGGAACTTCATTGCAACCTAACACGGTGCTGTAAGCATTATGACTATTTATGCACCAAAAAACATAGCAGCAATATTTATTAAACTAAAAAGGAGTACATACAAAAATAAAAGGCAGAGATATTTGGAGAGTAAGAGAGCAACACAATTCCTTCAGTTTAGAAAAGTCAGAGAACACTTTGGGAGCCACATTACAATTCATTTGGGAATTTTCTCTACTTTACAACTCCCTATATTTGTACAAACAGCTGTAAGACAATCTTTTCCCTGCTACCAATCCTTCCCTAGCTCTCTGTACATGCTGTATAAGTCCAAGTTCTTCCCTGATCTGACCCTGCCTATTTCTTCATCCTTCTCCCACTCTTCATGTGTTCAGAGACATCCCCCAAACTGGGGCTCTCTTTTCCACACCTACTTGCTTTTGCCTCGTCCCAGGCCGTTTCATCTCTCCGAATGCTCTTCACTCCCTCTGACAGCAGGTGGACATAACTTTTAAGACCTCCCAAACATGTGCCTTCCTCTCCTTCTTTGCCTCCAACTGCCACCAGGCACAGGACACAATCGGTACACTCTTGCATTGCACTGTAACTAACCGAGTTCTTTAGGATAGAGGTAACAGAGACATCTTTGCTCCATGTCAGCCTTCCTTTCCCACATGTAGTTAGCTATAAAGCCCTGCCAACTCTTTTGTATTACTTTTCATTTCCTCTGTAACCACCTATAATCTCTGTATCTCTGAACTCCTCTTCTCTGAGTATTTGCTGCCAGTCACACCCTCTCCTGTTGATTTGGCATTCTGCCCCTGTATCCATCTTCCAAGGTAGCACGTGGTCAAGCCAGCTCCTTTTCTCCAAGGTCTCCAATTGGTCCCCTTTCCTTTCTGATCAGTTACTTCATCTGATGTCAAGGCTTTCTGCAACCTGGACATGATGCCTTTTCCAAACTAATTTTCCATTGCTCCCATCTTGCACACCATTTCGTCCACACTGACCATCCCGCCACCATGCCATGCACACATATCATCTCTATGGCAATCCTGACCTGCACCTCAATTACTTTCCTCATATTGCCCCTCTTTTTCTTGCCTACCTACCCAAATCCTGCTTCAGGAGAAACCCAGGGGCAATCCTCTCTAGCCCATCAGTCCACAGATCTCTATGCTGAGCTCTTTTGACATTTATCATCAACACCTCATCTTGGCTTTTATCTTAATTCATGCTGTGAAGTTGCACTTTACTTGTACATGTTTTACCTAATCAGATAGATGGGAAGCCTCAGGGATTACATCCTGTGCTTCTACATTATCCTTGACATCTTGCAAGGGACTGAGAATATAGTAGGTGCTCAGTAATCATATATGCTTTTTTAAAAATATAGAATTCTTTGCTTCTGTCCATGCCATTTAAGCAAGATACCAGCTCACCTAAACCCTGAGCCTTAAACAGCCTCCTTCACTGCCTCCTCCCTTCCAGGATTAGAGTGACCCAATTTCTCACCATCATTTTCTAACTAACTATTCGCTTAGGCTAATTAGTTATAATAGAGTTGCTTAATATTTTAAAAACTGCTTCCCTTTCATCATCTCAGTGCACTGTGACATGATACTGTGCTGTATGCAATACGGGATCAGCAACTCATTTTACAAACGGGGAAACAAAGTTAAGAGTCCAAGACTGCACAGTGTGTCACCTGTACCAGGGAGGCCAGACTGCCCAGCTTCCACTTCTAGTCCAATATTCTTTACACCAGAGCAAGCTGTGCCTGTTCCCTAAGTTTCTCGAAGTTCTCTCTGGAAGAGCGAATGCGTTTTCAAAGCATTGATTTTTTGCTACAATTTTTCTTTATTTTGCTTTTGATTTGTCCTTCCTAGTGAAGATGCTGCCTCTTCCCTGATGGGAAGCGTTCTTTTTCCTCCCTGAATGATGGCCCCATTCGGTCCCCATTTGGTTCTCTTCGCCTGAGTTTCCACTTAGCCCTGCCACCCCCTGGAGAACCATTCTGGCTTAATGCCTCTTGCATTCTTTCAAATTGTTCTTGTTCCTCAGCCCGGGGATTTCCTGCAGGGCTGGCCTTCTCAGCTAATGAAGAGCCTCCAGCTGAAGGCACTGCTCCTGATCATATTTCCAGTCCTGCTGGGAGGTGAGGGCGGTGGCTGGTGGGAAAGGGGGTGCAGTCCTACCTTGATCCTCTGGGAATGCAGGCAGGGGGCTCTGCTGACGCAGCTCTGGGGACCCCTGGAACTTGCTGGTACCTGGTTTTGTTCTGATTGACACCCCATCCCCCACCCCCCACCACACTGTGCCTTTAAAATGGTCCACTTTCCCTTCCTCTTGGAGACCTCATTCAGAGGGTGTTTTTTCTTTCTTTAAGTTGTTCAACGGTATCACTTTTTAATTTGTGTGTGTGTGCATGAGAGAATAACATTTATGTCCTAGACTAAGTACGAGCGACCTTATGTTATGTATTTTGAAAGGATGCTGGCGTCACCCATCAGTGTAATTGAGTTTGTAGTTGTTTCAATCCCCCGGAGTGGATATCTGTTAATTCTGTTTCCCCTCCTGTCCCTACTAACCATAAAGTGACCAGGTAACCCAGCCTGGGTGCAGCATGGAACCTCACCTCTCCGGCTATGGACCTGGCCCAAGAAGTGGGCACGTGACCCATGCTGGGATGTCAGATTCCCTCCCTACAAGTTTCAAAGTGGAGCTGGACAGAGGAAGCCAACATTTCTCTCTGGCTATTGAACTGTTGGGATATGAGGCTGTGGGGGCTGATGCCAAATTCTCAGCAACAGCCAACTTGAGGAAATGACATCACATCCACAGAGAAACATAAACGGGGATTGAAGGATGGGTGGGATTAAAACCCCCGATTCCAGTTAGTCATGAGGCCAGCTCCCAGTCTCGGGCTTTCAGGAGCTTGACTACATGAGCCTATAAATCACCTTTTACTGCTTAAGCCAGTTTGATTTGTTAATTGCAACCAAGAGAATCCAGGCTAACATAATCCCTTCTTTGGGAAGCTTCTCCCATCACAAGTCCCAGGTGCCCTTGTACTGTCCCCGGCTACCCAGGACTGTATGTCCTTACATAGCATCACTGTGGCTCCTTGGGGGTTGATTCCTATCTACTTATGAACCCCCAAGTCCCACCCACAGGGACACTGTCACATCATCAGTAGATAGGGCGTAAAATGCATGTGTTTCAGCAAGAATCAGAGCTCCACAAGGGCAGGGGGCTCTGCTTTGTTCGCCGATGTGCCCATCTGCATAGGTGGGGCCAGGCACAGGATGAATATTTGCTAAACGGAAGAAGCAGTGAATGTGGCCATTCATTCACTCACAGTGCCATACAGGGGGCTGGGCCACCTCTCGTTTTCTGCTCAGCCATCTCCAGTCACTGATCACTGAATCCCAAATTTAACCCTCTCTTGGATTCACCCTCAATTTACCTGTCTAACCTCCTCTCTTACAACTACCCTACTTGTTCAAAGAGCCTCATCATGTGCAGTAGGAAACAAGGTCCTCTGACCACCATCCAGCCTTGCAGCCTCTGCCCTTGCTTGGGCAACCCCATCCATCTGGGATGTGCCTTCTCTCTCTGTACTTCACAATCCTGTATTTTGAACTTATGCCTCAAGGCCCAGCTCAGATGTAACTCATGCCTTGTCCCTCCCATTCAGAAAGTATCTCACTCTCTACTGCACCTACGTAGATCATTTCTCCACCTTCACCCTCTCTGACTGTGGGAAGATGAGCTACTAGTGCATGTGCCCTCCCCCGGCCGACTCCAGGCTTCTTGGGTGCAGCTCTCCTTCTGCCTCTTTGTGTTTTTGTCTTTGTCCATCATCTTCTCCCCTCCCCACTGCACCTCTCTGCCAACTGGGTCCTAGCACAGGGCCTCACACAAAGCGAATGTCCAGGGAATAGCATGCATGAGTGCATCTTTGTAAATCAGTGCAAAACAAACTCTGACCTGACTGGGATAAGCACATAGAATCAGGCTGCATGGCTCATCTGCAAAATGTGGACAATAACATTCTAGTCCTTATCGGGATAGGGCTGATAAGGTATAGCTTAGCCCAGTGTCTGGCACATAATTAAGTGCTCAGAGAGTATAAAGTTGTTGTTGTTATTAACAGGTTTGGGGATACCTAGAAAGCCAGGAGGACACTTTTCTTTCCATTCCCTTTCTTGTGAAGGTCTCTTATATCTACAGCCTGACGTTTTTCTGTTTCATTCTTAGCAATGTGGCTTCCCACACAACTAAACCCCGTGAGGGCGCTCCTGTGTGGCTGCATCTCAGCCAGCTTCTCTCCTGTCAGAGCTCATCCCAGCTCCCCCTAGGAAAGCACTTTCTGGGCTAGTTGGGCCCCCACCAGGCTAAGCCTGGGAGCCCACCATCCCGGGCAGTCTGTGGTTCTCTTGAGGTGTGCACTGGGGGAGGGAAGGAGGGAAGGATGAGTGGATGGATGGAGGGAGGGAGGCCCCTGGCCCAGGTCTGGGATGACCCGTACTTTCGGCTATGGGGGGCCAGAGGTGGAGGGAAGAAGAGACCAGCCCTGCCGTGGACTCCCCACCTTTGCCCACCCATGGCCCTGCCCTGGGCCTTGGAGAGACGAGTCAAATTAGAATGCCAAGCAAGCCTGGCTGCTTTCGCGACACCTGCCTTGCTACCAGAGCCGCTGGTAGTGCAGCTCCAGGAGGAAATGGAGCGGGTCTGGGTGCTTTCTTTTATCTTCCCCTCTGCACACACATGTGGTTGACTCCGGTGACTCCGCTTCCCTTGCAGAGTCCCCAGATATCTCCAGAGGTTCACAACAGGATGACACTCTATGACAGAGAGGGCGTTCTGTTCTCCTTTGTTTCCGCATGTCTTTCTCTGTCTCCAGCCCTCCTCTGTCTGCCGCATTCCACATCTGCTTTTTTTCTCTTTAGTGGGTACCTCTGTGATCGCCATCTCCTGTCTTTCTGTCACTGCTCTAGCTGTTGTCTGTTTCTTTCTGTCTCTCTCCTCCATGTGCATGTTGGCTTCGCCTCGCTCTGCTCCCCTGCTCACTGCCGTGATGCTGCTGTGGCGAGAAGGGGACAATCTATCTGTCAGAGACAGGCTCCGCCAACCTCGACCACCTCTCTCCCGCTGCTGGCAATTATCTGGAGCTTGGCACTGGGCCCGGAAACTGCCGCCTGCACCGCCCTGTGGCTCGGGGCCCGCTCCTCCACACCACCTCCCTTGGAGGATCACTTGGTGCCGTGCCCAGGATGTGACAACCTGCAAAGGTCACATGCACTCCCAGGAAGATGGACTGCTCTACGAGTGGAAATGACAGTGGGCAGATTTGCAAATGTCCCTCCAGACTTAGTAGCATTTTGCAGAGGCGAGCAAGGAGCAGGGACAGAAATTACCCCACAGCACGGCCCCCACCCCCACCTTAACATTTGCCACTCCTCCCGATTTTTATTCCTTTGTTTCTTTTCTAAAAAGGTGGATTTTGGAATCTATCTTATTTGAGATATTATAACTAGTGGATCCACGAGACTTCAGTGAAAGTTGACAGCAGTCTGGTACCAGGCTGGGGGCTGCCCTCACATTTAGCGGGTGCTGTGTAGTTCTGTAAACAGCGTCACGGCTGTGACCTGACACGTTCTCTCTCTCTCTCTCTCTCTCTCTCTCTCTCTCTCTCTCTCTCTCTCTCAAGTCAATGGGGCTTTGGAGCTATCAGAGACTTGTGAGGTTATTTATTCCAAACCCTTCATTTTGGAGACAGGAGATCTGAGATCCAGACAGGCTGAGTTACCCCAAGTCAGCCAGCTCGTTGGTAGCAAAGGCCAGACAAGAGCTTGGGTTTTTAGGCTCCTGATGAAATGTTCATGACACTCCTGTTGAGTAGGCGTGCTGGAATTATTATCCCTTAACAAGCGAGGAAACTGAGCTTTTAGGAAGACAAATGATTCTGCCCGGGTCACTCGGTTATTAGGTGTTAGAGTTCCGATATCTCATTTATTTAAAAATACATCCTTCTTCCTAACCGGTCAACTAACCTCACAGAGCATCCTAGCAATCAGAGATCTTAGAAAAAGTGTGTGTAGGGCTAACCGCCCTGGACTGATTTGGGTGTTTTCTGCTGGTTCTGAGCATGGACGCTGTTTTCATCAATACTGAAGCAGAGCGCTGTCATAAAGTGCTTAATCATGTCCAACAAGCCTTGTGCCAAGGGCCTGCCATGTGTGCGGGTTCGTCACACGGCAGGTTAGCCCATATCCTCTGTGCTGCCTCCCACGCACCCTCTTCCAGAGACCTTCGTGTCCATGGGTTCAGCGGCTCACCCACCCACTAGGGATCTTCCTCCGTGCATTGTGGTGCTACCTCACTCCACAGTGGGAAAACCCCACTGCAAACGTAAGTATGCAGGGAAAAAAAGATGACTGAAGGTTTCTAGAATGTCCCACAAACCTGGCTAGGACCACATCATGTTCACTGCTGGGTGACAGGTGTCAAGTTGCAGGTGAATGGTCTTGTTCTTCCCCTGTGGCCTCAGTTAATAATGATAGCTGCTGTTCATTGAGCATCTACAATGCACCAGACCCTGTGTTAGAGGTTTCCCCTGGATTGTCTCCTTTAATCCTCACCACTAGCCCATGATGTGGGGACCACCATGGCCACCTATGTCCCTAGCTGAGGCTGTGGGAGACCAAGGTCACTCAGCTGCCGGGTGGAGGAGCTGGATGTAGAGTTCAGGCTTGCTGAGGACGGAGTCCTCCCTCTTCCTCTCCACTCTACCCAGCTGCCTCCACGTTTGCTGGGTTTACAGAGAAGCCAGAAGAAAGGTAGCAAGGGGACCAGAGGCTGTCTACAGTGAATTCATGGTTCCTGGCTCACGGGAAGAAAGCAGCAGAGCTACCAACTGTGTAGGAGCATGTTTATTGGGGGTGGGGTGGGGGCTGAACCTCCCTTTGTATTTCCTGGGCTCCCAAGGGCCTTCCATATCAGAGCATACTATAAAAATAGACACTGATAAAATATAATCACCCCGAGGCAAACAAACAGTCAACACATGTTCAGCATGTTTTGTTTAACAGCAAAGAATCATCATAATGATGTCAATGGTACTAATAGAGACCATATCCTGAGTGCTTAGTAGGTGACAAGCAGTTTGCTAAGTGCTTCACTTGTTTATATTTTACAAAAATCTGCAAATCAGGCATTACCCCATTTTGCAGGTGAGGGAATTAAAGTCCAAAGATGTTAAAACAAAACAAACCAAAAACAAAACCCTGCAAAACCTCTGCAGATTGATTCACATTCTAAGTGTGAAACTGGGACTCAAACATTAAGCTCTTGCTTCCGAAGCTCTTTCCACCACACGGCTCTCAAGGAAGTGTACACTGCCATTTAGAAAGCTTTCCTACTAAATAATTAAAACTTCAGAATTGTCCCCATACTTAAAGGGATATATTTCAATTACCTTGAATAGTCAGAACAGCCTCCTTGACTACACTCTTCCTCGGCTCTGTTTCAAATCGTATATCTCAGAGCCCTCAGACTCTAGTGGACAATACATACCTCCTTCCTGGCAGCATCGCAAGGGGGCCTAGGGCTGGGGAATTTATGGGCCCTGCTAGATGGTGTACAAGTCCCTTGCCTGCTTGGAATGCAGGACTCTGGCCCGTGGGCTCTCCATGGAAACCAGCCTTGGTTCCAGCAAGTCGGCTGGCTCTAAAAGTCTATGCGTTTTGTACTGAGGTTTTATTTTCCTTTTTGATGCTGTTATGGGGGACAGTTGAAGAGGAAATTCCCTATAGTTCAACAGATTCTAGATTTATAGAGTAGTATGAAAATATTTGCCCTGTGTTCGAAACTGCTGAAGAGGGAAAAAGAAATGTTGTTTTCTACGGATTTATGAAAACAGAAACATTGATTGGTTTTGCTTGGAGTTTGTCACTCTTTTTACGATAACTTGATGTTTTCTGGTGCTTGGAGGGGGCCAAGTTTCTTGCAGGTAACACCGACAGCTGGGAAAATTGCAAAGTTCGTTTCTTACCCTTTCTACTCACCCTCTGTGTCCATCCTACTCCATCTCTCCTTTTAAAGTCCCACCTGCAATGATCCAAGGCCCCATGTCGCTTCAGACTTTCCCAGGGAAGAAAATAATCTAGTGTTAATTCGCAGTGACTATGAAGAATTGATGAGTTGCGATCCCTTTTGGATTTTTGTCTTTAAAAAAAATGCTGAAAATGAGTAATGCTCCTTAATCCAAATATATGATTATTCTCAAAGGACATAATTTTAGGCACTTGTGAGGGAAGTGAATTTGGGTAAAATTTCAAGGACTTTCAGTTGCCCTTCATGTCGCGTCACACAGGCAATGATGGGTTCTGCCTGAATATGATGCTGGCTCTGGCTACACACACGGCTTTTGCTTCAGAACTATCTCTTTACAGAGCTTAAGTTATTTTAGGCACTTTGATCTCAAATGTTTGTGTGAAGCTTCCTAGCAGAGTTGAGGGACAGATCCCCGGGCTTTGCCTCATAAGGCAGATGAGGTTCTAAGAAAAAGGAGAGTATGGTCTTGTGCTACCGAAGGATGGCACAGAATGCTGTCCCAGCAGGGGAGGAAGAAAGACAAATGCAATTCTCATTAATAAATTGCTCAATCACACCCAACTAGGCAGCTCCTGTCTGCCTAGGTTCATCCTCACAGAGTCCAGTGTCCCTCAGTACAAAAGAGCATCTCTGAAAGGCGACCGCAGCAACGCCTTCCCCAGTGCAAACTCCCTCAACGCAACACCAGAGCCCAGTAGACTCAGGCGCACCCTGCCCATCTGCTCAACAGCCAACAGCCACTCTGCCCTATAGTTTTCAGTGTTGGGGATAATAAGAAACAGAAGGACCTGGGAAAGGTGGAGCAAGAAATAGAAAATAGGGCTAAAGTGGGTAGAAGAGAGCAATGAGTTTTGGGGGGCAATAAAGATGAATTGGGGAAAATAATATTGCCCTTAGATGGCCTTTGTGAGGAGGCAGGAGCTGAAATCTGGTAGAAAGTACTGGGTCTGGGGCCAGGGCCTAGAGCACTAGTATTGGGAAGGGGTTTGAGTAATACCCACTCAGCTTGACCAAATAATTTAAATAAAGCCAAGGCAAAGATTTTTCTCTTTCCAGCTTTCAAGTCATAATAGTGAGACCCAGGAGGCAGGAGGCAATAAAATCTTAAAGACACCCAGGGTCTGGCCCACTCATTCCAAATGCTTCTTGGGGTGAGTATTTTCTGCAACAAAGCAAAATGGATTTACAAGTATCTCATTAAAACTGCAGGGGAGAGAGAACACGAAAAGTTTTCAGGGAGGGAGGGATGGTAAATGGAATTAATAGTACAGAACTCATTAATACCCATTATTACTAATTTAAGATATGTAAAATATTATTGGTATTTTCTTTATGTAGGGCATAGTCTTTGTTGTTTGGTCCAGTGAACTTCATTAGGGCTTTCTTAGCTTCCTACATCCCAGACCTGCCAACCTTATTTTCCTGTGAGTTGGAATTTTCACAAAGAAGAAGTCTCTTATCATGGGGGGCTTTAAGGAACAGTCAGAAAGGTCCCCCAGATTACAGACTCTGGGCTGCCCCTACCCCAAGGTGCAGTGGGCAACCCCAGTGTGTATGTGTGGGGATAGCACCTTAGTAGGAAGACATCCCTGGGAGAGTACTCCAGGGAGGTGGTGGGGGACGGGACAGGTGAAGTCTCAGTGTGTGACGCATGGGGTGCCATCAGTAAGGGTTCTCAGCCTCTGCCTCCTCTCCTATGCCTGGCTGTGGTGGCTGCCTGAATGGCACCATGGTAAAATCATCATTAGTTAGGGCAGCATTTTTTCCTTTCCCATGGAATATTCCTGAGAAGAGAATAGATCACTCACGTTGTCATGATAGTGGTCTCTCAGTCCCTAAGAATCCAGTGACTGTCGTAAAGCACAGTTTTGAGTATTAAGAAAGTTGGACGAGTCTAGAGTATGGGGGATGCTGAGCAAAGAGAGTGGGCGTGGGTGGGGCAACATGATGACCCTGGGTGCCTGGTGGGAAATGGCTAAGGGGCAGAGGAAGGAGACGTGGCAAAGGGAAGGCTCAATGAGAGTGCTGCCCTCAGAGCCATGCTCAAAGCCACACATTTAAACGAGAGAGGTCATGGTCTGAGAGCTTCTAGCTTCCAAATCCAGTGCCAACATGTGAAAACAGGAAGGGGCTGAAGATGCCCTGATTCTTCAGATGTTTTCTGAGCAGCTTCATGTATTGGGCACCGGGCGAGGCCCTGGGAACAGCAAGTTGCAGGTGACATTTGCTTTCAGCCTGGCCACTCACCAACATCTTTTCTTGTTTGAGGGACCTGAGGTCCAGCCAGGGAGGTGACACACTCAAGGTCACACAGTTTGAGGGCTGAGAGGACACACTGGGCATTTGCATGGCCAAAAGGGATGCTCTTTGAAGGTCAAATAAAGTCTCTTCGAAATAGGGGGCCATAAGCTCAGAGTTTCTAGGATTATTCCCTAGAGCACCTGGAAACAAAGTCTAATAACATAGTCTGTGGAGGTGGAGATGGGGTGCAGAAAATGCCCCATTTGCCAGTGGCACCCTCACTTTGCAGCTGACAAGGTGTCCCTTTCTGTCCCCACCCAAGGACATTCATTTGCTTGGAGCTTGGGAGAGGAGAGGTCTGGGAGGTGAATGGCAGGTTAGTGTCTCCGAGCTGGGCTGGTGCCCTTTCCTTTGGTGGAGGATTTGGATTTGACAGTCACTCTTCTGGAACCACTCAGCTGACGTGTTGCACTGACGGACTGAGGGATCCCCAAACATCGGCCCCGACCCAGAACAGACTGCCACACATAGTCCCACCTCAGGACTTCCCTTGCTATCTAGAGAACACCTCATTATCATTGTCCTATTTTACTGTCATTTGTACCCCAAGTATAGCTTTGTGTACATCAGCATATTCACTGCAAAAGCCTTTTATAAGTTTCCTAATTTTTCTGGAACTGGAAGAGGAAGAAGGGGTCACTGTGACTTATTTTGACATGTGACTCCCTCTGTCATAGATCCACAAATGTACGAGGACTCCAGGACTCGGAGAGTGTCACGTGGCTAGTAAATATGCTCTTGGGCAAGTTAAAGGTCTCTCTTGATCCGAGCTTCCTGTTCTGTAAAAAGAGGAGGTGGGGCTGGATATGTTCTAAGCTTTCTTCCGGTTCTAACTTAATCCACTGAGGTGGGAATGGCGGATGGGCCCGTAGAGGTGTTTATAAAACCAAATGCATTCCTAGCTGGTCATTTCAAACATGATGCCAAGAAGAAAAGAAAACTCTTAAGCTGGGGATTGGAGAGTTTGGGGGTGTGGAGTCCCCACAGTCTGCAGGGAATGCTTCTCTTCCTGAGCGTCACTGCATGTGGGTTTCCTGCCCAGAGGCTGCTGGCCACTCTGGGTTTTGCTATGATGCCAACTTCCCTTTCCTAATGTTCGGAGAAGACCATTTTCATGGAAGACAAATCACTTGTCCTTGATCCCGTGACAGCAAATGGAGACTAATGAGCAGGGCCGGGGCTTAAGAGATGCCTTTACATGAATGCCCATTGCCACAACCCTTTCCAGAAAGCTCCTTTATGCTGCTCAGCTTTTGTTGGCTCCAGTCAAGGGGCTGCAGATGGCAGATGCTAGGCAGAAGTGCGTCCCCTGGGCAGGCATTTCTTTTCTGTGTCTATCTCCTTTCAGGGCTGAAGCCTGAAATGCCCAGCCCAGCCTCTTTCCAGCCCCCTCACATCCAGAGCAGAACCCCAACATTGCATCCTGGGAGAGCTCACTCGTGAGTGTCCACAGCTTCCCTGCACCTCTCTCAGCAACTTTTGCTCCTGTTTCTTGACCCTCAGCTACCTTCTCCCACATCCCAGGGGTGGCTGCTCTTATGACCTCCATTTTACGGTTGGGAAGACAGAGGCACAGGGAGGTAAAGCAACCTGCCAAAGATCACGCCAATGGTAAGTGGCAAGGTCAGAATTGAAACCCAGGTGGTTTCTGGGATGGGTAGGAGGGCTTTCGGGTATCATTGTCCAACAAATTGTCTGGAAAAGGGCTATTGCTATTTATTGTATTCTATTGATCCACTCTTAAATGAGATTCAATCTTGTTTGATAGCTAAATCTGAGTCTCGATGAGATTAAATATTTAAAAAAAATACCCTTCGCATATTGCAAAGTACTAGGCAAGATGTGCTTTGTTACGACTTATTAATATTCAACTTTCACCCAAAGTGGAATTGATTTTTTAAAATTTGTATTCATGCGTGCTCCCTAATTGCGGGGAGCTCCTGGCAGCCCCGAGGTCTCCAGGTCCCTACATCTCACAGGTCCTGCAGGCACGTCCTTTACGAAGGCTCCGTCCCTCTAGGCACACACATCTCGACTGGAATAATAAGGCATTTCCTCACGTTCCCCAACCCCACTGCCCACCTTGCATTTATTCCAAAGGCTGTCTTTACCTCAGCTTTGAAAATCTGCAACAGCCCTGCAGCTGGGAAGAGAGTGTATCATTTGGCTTTTTGCCCAGAAATAAGATGCTTCAAAAAGGTCATCAAAAAAAAAAAAAAAAGTCTCTTGGGGAAGAAAAGGAAAAAAAAAAACCCCTCTCTCTCAAGGTTAATTGAGTGGAAGGTGAACTTTCATCACATGTTGTCCCTTTGAGAAAGCTGCACACCCTTCAGTACGTGGAGAGGGTAATTCACAGGGGATGGGAATGGGGCTGCGCTTGGGAACACATTGTTCTCTAGAGCAGGCCCTGAGCCCCGAGCACTTCCAGAGAGCATCCCCACCATGCAGGAGCAGACAGGAGGTACAGACACGTGGTCACCTTACTGAGGAGCCCAGGGCTCCACAGGGTACAGGGATGGGAGGCTGGACACCTGCCCCCAGGGAGCTTTTGCTGTTGTGCATGGAAGGAGACCAACAGCCAGTGAGAAGTGAGTCGGGGGACAAGCAGTGTGCCTGGTGACGCTGCCTGTGCAGAGCTGTGGGTGCTGGCGGCTGGCTGGGATTGATGGCTGCAGAAGGTGCTGCTCTGAGCTAGGAGAAGCCTGACTTATTCGGAGCCTTTGCACTTCCATTTCTTCTGCCTAGCCCTGTGGTTCTTATCTGGGGAAGATTATAGACCCCAGAGGACATTTGGCTATGTCTGAGGACACTTTTGGTTGTCACAACTGGGAAGGAGGTGCTACCAGCATCCAGTAGGCAGAGGCCAGGGAGCTGCTAAACGTCCTACAATGCACAGGTCAGCCCCTCACAACAAAGACTTATCCAGCCCAAAATGTCAACAGTGATAAAATGGAGACACCCTGGCCTAGAATTCACCCAGCACCCCATCCACCTGGCTTCCTCTTTCCTTTCCTTTATTTAGGTGTTTTCTCAAAGCCACTGTATCAGAAATCCTTTCCTGACCATCTTATGCTAATAAAAAACCCCTCTATCTCACTCCATCACTCTCCTGTCCCTTACCTTGCTGTAATTTTTTTTCATCACTTTCCCTTGTCTGATGTATGTGTGTGTATCTGTTTTGTTGTTTGTTACCTGCCTCCTCACACTAGAATATAAGTTCCACCAGACCAGGGATAGTGTCTCTTTTGTTCCTTATTCTATCCCCAATGTCTAGAACAGGGGAAGCAGCAGGTGCACAATAGACATCTGTTAAATTAATGAATGAGTGGATGCCAGCCCAGCCAGCTTTGTGAACTTGGCTGGGTCACCTAACTACTCTAATGTGCATTAGGATTTTCATGTGGAAAAAAAAAGCAAGTTGAGGATTAGAATGTTTCATTCGGTCTTTTCAGCGCTAAGCTTCTTTGATTCTGTAAGGAAGTGGGACTTGCTCTGGGAATTTTGGATGAGGGAGAGGGCAGTTTTCGGTGAAGGATCAGTGTGAACACAAGGTGTGTGCTTACATCCTACCTCCTCACCTCATGCAGATCCACGAGTGGCAGCTATCGTCACTTATGTATAATGGCACTAGCCTCAGGCACAAAATTTAAGGGGTCACCAGAATACTCAAGAATCAAGGTAAATAATATTTTAACGCCATTTTTTAAAAAATGAAAATTAATGCAAAAATCCATAGTGAATGAAACAGCAAGATTTTACCTAAAGACAAGATCAGTATTACCAGTTTTTCCTTTTGCTTTGGGCTCCAATCAGGCTCAGCACGGGACTGCTGCTGATCTTGTCTTTATTTAAAATGTTAATATTTTGCTCATCATGGATTTTTTTGGCATTAAGTTTGATTTTTAAAAAATATTGCAACGAAAGATGATTTGTCTTGATTGCTGAGCTTTTTATCCCCTCCATCAATTTTGTGCCGGACATGAATGCCTCACTCGCCTCACCCTGGTACTGGCCCTGAGATAGCGGGTGCTGGAGAGCAATGGGCATGTCTGGAGGCAGAGGGGAGCCTCCTGCCATCCATCCCCAGGGAAGGGAAACAGGGTGAGAGGGAGCTTTGGGGACAGCTAGTGGGACCTTAGGATTTGAGTGTTGGACTTCTCAGGCAGAGTGAGGCTGAGTGAGTAGGTAGGTCTGAACTTCCAGGTGAAAAGGAAGAAAACACCATCAGGGAAAGGGAGGCCTGGGACAGTTCTGGCTGCCTCGGTTGTTTCAGGGCAGTTATTGACAGTGCCTCCTCTCGCTCTCAACGGTGTCCAAGGTTGAACAATAAGTATATGGTCGCCTGGGCCAGGCTGCTATCCAAGCACTTGCTGCAGTGGCCTCTCCTGACCACAACAGAGAAGAAAAATGCTGCCCTCCTCCTGACTCCTCATCTCTGCCTATCTCTGGTGCTGCTGGAAGAATTCCTCAAATACCACTTCCAGCCTTAGCTAAGCGTCATAGCTCTTGCCCCCTGCCCTGTAGCCATTTTTCATACATCTGACCTTGCCCTTGTCTGGTTGGCATCTTAGCCACTCATGGCTATGACTTGTGACCTGCTGCTAGCACCACAGAGTGGCTGTCCCGGGAGCAATGCTCACAAAGAAGCACATTGCTTTTACAGTTCGTGGTGTTGGAGAAAAGAATGAAAATGACCAATAATAATAATGATGATGATAATAATAATAAACACACAAAATTAATGTCAGATTTTTAAAAAGCTTAATTTCTATAACCTTAACCTAAAGTTGGAATCCTTTTCTGTTGCATTGTTTGTCCGGAATCGGAGTGTAATTTTTCCTCCTTCCAAACTTCTATTTTTCTCGGTCTTTACTATGGCATTTGCATTTAATTATTGGATTGCTTTCTGGTAATTTTTTTTTTCTGTTAGTTTTATTCTTCCAAATTGATTGCATGAAGAACACAGAAAGTGTATCTTTAACTTCTTGCACCCCCAGATCACCCTCTCTTAGGAACAGGCTTTGAAGCAGGTTTTTTCAGGGCCCTGCCTATATTCGTTGGAGTGTTCAGTGGGCTCCAGCTACCTTACAACTGCCGGTATCTGCACCTCCATGCCTAAGGGCTCTCTTCTTTCAGCCTCACTTGGGGAAAGCTTGCTCTCTGTACACATACATGGCAGGCCAGAGTTTCAAAGAATTCTCACCCCCTAGGAGCAGCCCCCAAACCAATGGTCTAGGGAGTTGGTGTATAAACACCCCAACTCCCTCACTCCTTGAAATGGTCCCGGGGTAAGCAGGTTGCACCATTTCACAGAGTTTCCATGAGAGTTAGGCTCCTGTGGCCCACAGCAGTAGCTGCTAAATGATGCACCCTTTATTCACTGCCTCTTCTCCCTGTGCTACTTCCCCAGTTCTCTCCTGGTACTCCCTGAAATTCCCGACTAAATGGTTTGCACTTAAATCCTTATCTCAGGGTCTGCTTCTAGGGGGGACTCAAACTAAGGCAGGCATAGAGGACAGAGTTGATGTTGACTGGTTGATGGGATGATTATTGGACTGTCAGAGTGTTATCTTGCAGATATAGGGATTGTGCGTTCTCTGTTCATAGGGTGTGATGAGATCTCCCCACAGGGACTCATGCAGTCCTTGTTGAATGGAATAGCTATGATGGGCAAGGGTCCCGCCCCAAGTTCATCTGGTTCTGTTTACTACCCTGTATTTGTGATCTATTTCTGACTCTGATAAGCAGTGGAGAGCCAAGGGGAATTATGTCAAACCCCTATAACCCCTCTCCCATCCCTGCTGCTACCAGCTGTATATAATTCTCAAGTTGGAGCCTTTAGACTGATTACCTCCTGACAAGGCCAAGAAGAAATGTTGACCCCGGGTTACCACTAAAGCAAAGGCCCCTTCCCTTTGGAAACACGAAAAGAATGGGAAAATGCACAACAGCAAGATGTTTCCTAACAGGGCCATGTCAAATTTATAGATAAATAAAATATCAAAGATCAAATGAGGCTAGATCAGCAGTTTGGGCCTCTCCCCCACCAAGCAGAGCATGTGCAGTTTGACTCTCTTGGACTGATTTCCAGCTCTCTGATTCACAGCTGCAGCCAGGCAGAGCATGTCCAATAATGTTATTTGTTTTCCACTTTTTAAAAAAGGCTGGGGAAATATATAAATGGCTCATAGGAGAAGCGAGCAGTAGCAGACAGTCAGTCTGACCATAGCGAGACAGGCAGACGGTTTGTGGGACTGACGCCAGCTGGGTGTTTCTGTAAGTGATCGCGTATCTCCTCTCTGTGCCCCAGCTCTTGGCTTGATTAAGAGGTCAGGAGGAGGCTGCCGCAGCACGAGGCCAGAACGCACATGATATACGGCGAACCCGTCGGTCGCCTAGGAACAGCTCTCTAAACAGGCCCAAAGACAAATCAATTTATAAGCCCACAAGTTTGGGCTGAGTAGTGTTGGCTGCTATGAAAACATGAAGTTTGATGCTTTGGGTTTGTTTTCCCAAATGCCACTCAGCCCCCTTTAACTTTGAGCCTGCATCGGTTCCTTTCCTTGTTAATACGATGGTATCTTTTGATAAATGACAACACCCTTCAGGTGGGATTCTGGGAAGCGAGAGAAGCAGGCAGGTAGTCAGGAGGAAGAAGGGTTTGAGGGAAATTGGGTGAGGTCTGGTTTCCCCTTACGTCCCTTGCTGAGTACTGACTGCGTACCCAGCACTATGGGGAAATGTAGGAAGAGGACAGGGTATTGTCTTTTCCCTGAGAGCAGGAGGTTTACGTGCATGAAGAGAGCAACGCAAGGATGCAAAGGGTCTAAACGAGAGGTCTGAGCGATGTGAGGTTTTGAAATGGCCAGAGAGGTGGTCAGGGAAAGGCTTCAGAGGGGAGGTGGAAAGTGGAGTAGGTGGGATTCACATGGATGAAGAGGTGGGATTTGCAGAGATGTCCCTAACAATCTGGGTAACCTTAGGAAAGTCCCAATCCGTATACACCTGGGTAGTCTACGTCCTTGTTTGTCAGAAGGACACAGGATGGGGAACTTTCCAGACAAAGGACTCAGAGAAGAAAGGCTGAGCTGATATTGTGGGCCAGTGAAGCAGGGGCCCAAATGGAGTGGCCTTGAGGCTCTGCTCATTGATCTGCCCGTTAAACCTCACTCCTGAGCGATTCCCGGGGCTGACCTGAGTGGCCCTGGGCATGGCCACCTGCTGGCCACACCTCCCTCTGCTTATGTCCACTCCGCAGGCCCATCTGCTCAGTTACACATTCTGGTCAGGGATCCTGGACTGAAATTTCACCCTCTCTCCAGATCAGAAAAACAAGGGATTGCACTTCCCAATTGCACATCTATTTAGTAAATATTTACTGGGTACCTACTTTTAGTGAGGCACCAGGGTAAGAATGTTTGAAGAACTGAGAATCTGCAAATACAGTCTGTCTCTTTCCTCAAAGAATTCACAATCTCTTCATGGAACAGAGTTAAAAATAAATCCTTGAATGAAGATGCTGCAAGCCGGGGAGATGTGCACTGAGGGAGGTGTGAGTGGGAAGTGGAGGTGAGAGGAAGGAGCTGTCACTTCTGGATGGAGGGCCCAGGGCGGGTGTCCTGGGGAAGACTCTGTGCAGCCCAACGTTGCTTGAAATTGAGGGAAGGCAGAGGTCGAGCTTTTATCAAAAACCTTACACGGTGAGTGGCAGTTAGGAGTAGAAGCTGATTCTCATATAATTTCTTTCTCACATCATTTCATATCTTTTCATCGCTAAAAGTAGCCCAGCTAGATGGATAAAGGCCATGTCAATTTTTGGAGGGGCAGTCCTGGTTTACCTAGAATCCTCCCAGTTTACATATTATTAATAAAACTCTCATTCATTCCCCAAATTGTGCTGGTTTGGAAAATGAACTATATAGTCATCTTAATTATAGATAATCCTTCCAGCAGGCTTTTAGAAATTCTAAAGTGGCAATGTTGGATTAGCCGTATTGAGCTCCAAGCAACATGGTAGATTTGGGGAAGGGCTGTAAGTTGGAACCAAGAAATCTTCTTTATTTGCTTCCAAATCAACAGACGCAAATCAACAATGAGAAAAAGCCAAGGTACCCATTTTCCCCAGAATGAACCCAGCGACAGAAGCAAGGAAAGTGGGCATGCCAGACACGCACCCATTGCTGGGATACACTGATAACGTACCACACGATCACAATCTATTAACACACTTGAGACACACTCAGTCTTGCTTTGCAGATAAACATAGTCTGTGATTATTTTACAACACTCTTAAGGTGCTAGGGGTTGTCCCTCATTTATTACTTGACTAATAAATACTTTAATTACACTTAATAAATAATGTAAGCTGGGCTCACTGAAGTGGTAATTCTTTAAATTAATTATTAACTGCATGCAAAAGGCTGCCCTGCCAGTACCACTAAAAGAAAATTCAGCCTTTAATCTAAAGTGATTATTCATTATCTGGTATAAAGGCTCCATTTGCATATTATTAGGGAAATAAACTTTGGCCTCCTTGGCAATACAGATAGATCTCAAAGTCCGTGCATTATGAATCTCCAAATACTAAGGCAATGATAAACAATATGTAATAAAGTCTCCAGTTTATAGCTTTATAACAGCTGGTTTTTGATTTTTCAAATATATTACAATGATAAAGTGACCAGTTAATGCATAAGCTCTTTGTGAAAGGTGGTGCCTACAGATGGTCGACTGATAGGAAGCGGTAAATGTGCAAACTGCTCATTTCCCTTGAGATTGGAGCCATAAAATGATCTCAATAAGATATGAGATGAAAATATCCATTTAACCCTTCTCTCTGCAGCAACCCAAATACAGCACTGCATTTAGTCATTTGGTGTGTGTCTGTTTCTCCACACCTCTCTGGCCCTTATCTTCCCTTTGGAAAAGTGACGGCGGAATATCTCGATATCCTGAGGTCGCTGTCTCCAGACAGGGTGGTTTCCTTGATTCTGTCTTGGGGCAAAGAGGTCACACAAGGTTCCAATCAAAGGAGAAACATGATTTCTAAAACCAGTCAAAGACTAGAATTCACATGCCCTTGCATGCTCTAGCTTGGTACCTTCTCCTTGAGCGTGGGTATCTTTTAGGAGCTATAGCTAAAGAGTAAGGTACGTGGAGCAGTCTCCCAGAATCCCAAACTACAAAGTGCTGGGATCAAATTAATGAACCAAAAACAGAGGCATCCAGAGGAGAGGAAATCTCTCTTCCTTGCTACCTCTGGCACAAAGTAAGGGTGGGGGATGAGAAGCAGGGTGAGGAGTGAAGAGAAGGAGATAGGAAGGCAGGGGCTCATGAAAGTGGTGATAGTCACAAGGAAGCAGGGATGACCTTCTTTCTCCCTATTTCCCATCCCAGCCTTTTCTCTCTGAAGCCCATGTCAGGACTGCCTCTTTCAAGCAACCTTCCCTAATCCTCTGTTCATTGCAGTGTTCACCTACAGGGTGGGCCAGTGAAGACTGCATGGATTTGTCTGAGACGGGGAAAGGGCTACATGAAGATGAGCCATGTCCTTTAAAGTGGTCACTTTGGGAACTGGAGCTTGTTTCAATAATGCTGCTATTGCTCCAAATAGTGTTGGAGAACTTTGAGATTTGCCTTTCATGTTTGTACGAGTCAGCTTGGGCTGCTATAACAACATATCATGGCCTGGATGGCTCAAACAAAAGATAGCTATTTCTCACAGTTCTGGAGGCTGGAAGTCTGAGATGAGGGTACCAGCATGGTTAGGTTGTGGGGAGAGCTCTCTTCCTGGCTTGCAGACAGCTACCTTGTCACTGTGCACTCACATGGTGGGAAGAGGGAGAGAGCTCTGGTCTCTTTCTCTTCTTACAAGAACACTAACCCCATCATAGGGGCTCCCTTGTAATGACCCCATCTTAACCTAATTGCTTCCCAAGAGCCCTACCTCCAAAAACAATCACATTGGGTGTTCAAATTCAACATATGAATTTGGGGGGGCCACAAACATTTCATCCATAACAATATTCTTATGAACATTTTCAATGGGAGAAAAATCATGTTAATGATAATCACTTTCTTTAACTGAGCATGAGCCATGTATGCAAGGAGTTTCACTTACATTATCTCTTATTATCCCATGGTGACACCAAGGGGTAAATATCATTAACTCTTTACAGTGCTAAGATTCAGAGAAGTTAAATAACTTGCCTATGCTAGTGAATTGAATAGCCTAACTTGGAACCCAGTAACTCCAAAGCTAAGGTTTTAATGACTCTGCATCCTTTTCTGTCTTCTGAAGATGGGTTGAAGTTTGGAAAACAACTAGTGGTTAATGGCTGCATGGGTTCCCCTTTTCATGTCACCATTGGAACCTCTCAGGCCATTTTATTTAGCTCAAAGAGAATTCTAAGAGCAGGAATTTTAGGCACACTACAGGTTGGTGAGATGATATTTGGGAGAGATGGGCCTCGTAAGTCTCTTGAAGTCATGCCATAAAGGCAACTGCCTACTCAATCTGTGATATACACATGGGGCCAACTCTATTCTCATTTAACGTCATCTGTAGCTTATTGGGCTATAAACTGCAATTAGTGTACACATGTATTATTTCACTCAGTCTTCCACCCATTCCTATGAACTAACTAGGTTGGTATTATTATTATCCTTGTTTTAAAGATGAGAAAGCAGAAGCACAGAGAGGTTGGGCAAGTTCCCTAAGCTTACATAGCAAGTGAGGGAAAGACCCAGGATTCAAATGTAGGCATCTTTGTTTTTATTGCTGAAGAATAAATAGCTGGATCCTTCACCACACATGTCTCTCGTGTCCCATCAAAAACTACGTCAATCTGACACAAACGGTTAAAAATTTATATGCACATTTTTTCTTTTACAAACAAGGCTCCGAACTGTTTATGCATGCATTCCCTCCTCATTCCGTTCATTCATTGATTCATTCATTTAACAAATATTTTTGAAGTACATTACCTGGTGCCAGCCGTGGTACTAGGTACTGGCTATCTAATCTAAATTTACAAAAGGAAATTGAACCAATGAGTTGTTAACTGAATTGACAAAGTGATCCAATTACTTTAATTACAAAGTGAAGACTTTATCAGAGACCTCTCCACTTTCCCCGTCTCCCGTAGGCTCCAGAAGAGAGACAGCGGCTTAAACAGGGCTGCAGATGCACAACTATCTGCCAGGCTCTCCGCTGGCTCCCACTTTTGAAGAGATGAGGGTGTGATTTCTGATTACAGCCATTAGGCAAAATAAAACATAGAGCAACCTGGCTCTCCAGTTTCATCCTGTTTAATCAAATAGCCTAATTCATCATATTCACTCGCAATATAGTGCCTTTCCACACTTCAAAGGCAGGCGGCATGAGCAAGCTTGGTCTGGGCTTCCATCAGATGCCTCCTTGCTCTCACTCCTTGTTTAATACAGTCAGACGATCTTTCTTCTGTCTTTCCCGATTTCAAAAGCCTGCTCCAGATCCAGCCAGGAAGAAACCCAAGCTGAGGACAGCATTGTCCTTCATGACACTCATAATTCAGCAGAATTTCTTTCTAACGGACCTTGGGGCCAGGCCTGAGCCAGGATCGGAATATCAGAGAATGTCAGAGCCAGCGGGCCAAGCCACTCATTGCACAGGTGAGACCACCAGCGAAGGGAGGAACCTTGCCCATGCTCACACGCACGATTGCCCAAGGGCGCAGGTAGAGCCTCAGCCTCCAGGTTCCCAGGCCAGAGCTCTCCACTGGTCTCTAGGATTGCTGTCAGCATCTCAGAAAACCCTGGAACAGGGCTCCAGGTTCTTCTGCACGTGCACAAAAGCCTGGGCTCAGATATGTTACTGACAGTTTCCCAGAGAACCTAGACCTCTGTTTAAGATGGAGGCAAATTTGCAAAGTTGGTGACAGTTACTCCATTGTGCTATCGCTTCCTCTCCCTGGGCCTCTTTACCTTTTCCAGGTCACCCATTCTCCAGGTGTGTTCCCACGAATTTCATGCTGCTGTCCTGACCTGCTTTCTTTCCACGGGACCCAGGTCCTGGAAAGACCTGTCCTCTTTCCCTTTCAAAGCTCCCTTGCACTCAGCTGCCTATTATTACATTTTAGACAGAGAGGGGGAGTGCCTTATACCCTCATTCAGAATGCGATCTGAGTGCCTGGTGCAGGGTCTCGGAAAATGATACCCCAAATGAAAGCCTCAGAAGCGACCTCAGAGCAAAAGTTTTTCTATGGCCTTCTACTCCCTGTCTCTGGCTCCTCATTCTCTCCCAAGGCTGGCCATAGAATCCCTCTTTCCTAAGGAGGGTCATGGAAACTAGAACATCTTTTCCCCAAAGCAACCATAAAACCTATTACTTGTTATTATTACTCTAATTCATGTCCCCCACTTTCTGTACAAAAATTGGCCATAAAGAAATTATCTGGCCCACTTTGTTTGACTGTAAGTCACAAGACCCCCATTCCAGAGAGGGTCCTGCCCCATACACAGGAGGAAGGAATGCTGCACAGAGAGGCCAGGAATCAGACAGGCCTTGCTGGTTTCCCCACTCAGTCTGCTGGTATCAGCTCATACCTTTTTTGTCCAGTCACATTCCTACACGGCTGTCCATACTTCGTTGAACCTAAGCATAAAGATGAACTGTTGCCTTTGTATCTTTGGATCTTCATTCGGAAGGCTCCCGTGTCATGCAAAACTATGATCGAACAAATGTGTGTGCTTTTTGTCCTATTCATCTGCCTCTTGTCAGTGATTTTTAGCAAACTTTCAGAGGGCAAAGGGAAATTTTCCCTTGGCCCCTCTACTGGCAGCTAATATACCAGAGAAACTGTTGATTTAAAACGGGGATAAATCTTATGGTTACATTTCTGAAGGTTTAGTCTTTGGAGCAAGGAGACTTTCCCAATTAGTTTTCAAAACATGCACATACATGACCATACATTTGCCAGGATGGCTGGTCCATGCACTGCCTTTGTGTAGACACAGCCTAAAGGTTCCAACAACCTGGTACCCGCCAACCTTCATGCACACCCAGCACTCGCCAGCCTTCATGCGTACACACATCCTGGGTATCATAGGTGACATCGTTGATGTGTGTGGGAGAGAATATTTTTCTAGGCACCTGGCCTAGTCAAAGATGATTCTTTAGCAAATAAAGGCTTAGCAAAAAAAAAAAAAAAAAAAAAAAAAAAAAAAAAAAAAAAAATAGCGATAGCGATAGCTTCCTTTATTGAACACTTAGTTTGTAATGGGAGCTGTGTTAAGAGCTTTATATACACATCTCACTTTTTAATTTTCATAACAGGCCTTTTATGGGTCGATTGCATCCTCCCCAAATTTGTATGCTGAAGTCCTCACCCCCAATATATCATAATGTGATCACATTTGGAAATAGTCATTGCAGATGTTAACATAAGGTCATATTGGAGTAGGCGGGGCCCTAATCTGATAGGGCAGTGTCTTTATAAAAAGAGAAAATTTGGATACAGAGACATAAACAAAGGGAGAACACCCTGTGAAGATGAAGGCAGAGATCTGAATGATGCTTCTATGTGCTGAGGAATGCCAAGGATTGCCAGCCAACCACTGGGAGCCAGGGAGAGGCATGGACCAGATTCTCCTTCATGGCCTCAGAAGGAACCAACTCTATCAATACTTTGACCTCAGACTTGTGGACACCAGAACTGTGAGACAGTAACTTTCTGTTGTTTAAGCCACCCAGTTTATGGTTCTTGCTTACTGCAGTGCTGGCACTCTAATACAATGTCTTTGAGAACTACTGTTCTCATTTTATCAACAGGGAAACCTAGGCTCAAAGAAACTAACCAACTTGCCCAATGTCACACAGATGGTAAGGGGCAAAGCCAGTGTTCAAACTCAGATCTTCATGCTCTGCTGTTTTTGCCTGGGAAACTGTGCTGGTTAAGGATAGAAAAGGCTGATTTTTCCTCCATGACAAGCCAGATGTGATACATGTTCCTTCTCAGCCTGGGGTAGGGCAGGCCGTCCCCTGGCCACATCCCCATCACTAACTCAGCACCCTGAGGTCCAGCCCCTATTTTTTTCATGTTTCTCCTCTTTTAGCAATTAGCAGAACCCTGAGTCAAATGCCCAGGGCTGACATTAGAAAAATAAAATTTCCCACTTCAATCTTCTCACTGTATTTTATTTTACTTGTTTAGCCCTGAGAATGCATTTGAGGCCTCAAAATGCAGTGCGTGCTTTCATACTGTTTCTGAGAGGGCAAAATCCTAAAATCAGGAGTGGGAGGGAAAGTCAAGTTTAAACTAAAATGCTCCTTCATTCCTGGTTTCTGTGGTCAGAGGGGCCCTTCACCCTCTGGCATCCATCCATGCAGACTTCACCCACACACATACACGCACGCACACACATGCAGGCACGCACATACACACACACACAGAGGAAGGTTGAACTTGGCTGTCTTACTGAAGCCAAACAGATCAGCTTCCTCTAGAGCCTCCTCATCTTACTGTCCCTCCAGCACTGAGCACGAGTGGTCCCACCCTCGGGAGCACTCTCCAAACGTCTGTCCTGAAGCCAAGATCCGTGGTGGTCCTGCCTCAACGGCTAAGGCGTTCCTGTCTCGGGGTTTTGCCTGGGTGGAGAAAATGGGAGTCTGAGGGTAGTGAAATGGCTGCCAGTTTGGATTTGATCCTATTTCCAAATCATTTGAATTTAATGCCTCTCCACAGGAGGACACTTGCAGACTTATCCTTGCACTCTCTGCATGAAAAGGCATCTTCTCAGCATTTCCCGAGCTAAGAAATTATGTAAAACTATATTTGATAAAAAGGGACCTTGTTATTTTTCCGACCAGTCAGGCTAGAATGTTGGCATGACTAGGATACAGCAGAGATCCACGGTGGGAGAGGAGAGGGCGTGGTTGTCCATGAGAAGGGACAGTAGCAAAAGGCAGGTGATTTTAAGCTGACAGTTCAGCTCCAGAGAAAGGCAAAAACAGGAGACCAAAAATGGGTAAATACATCAATACCAGATCAAAATACAGCACAGCACAGCAAGTCAGGCTTGGTAGTCCCCAGACAGAAGGCTTATTATTGTCCCTCCTCATTCTCCCAGATAGAGCGGAAGCCATCATCCAAGTCCCAGGGCAACGCCAGCCTGAGACCTAAGGACTTAAGTGTCCCTTGTTCTCGATTCCTGGCAGATTCTCCTCTGTGACTCTGAGAGACAATAGCAGCAACTGTTCCCCTTTATTGCACAGTGTCTCTGCGCCCTGGGCTGCTCCAAGTGCTTTCTCTTTGATGTAGGTTCTATTACCTCATTTATAGATGACACAATGGAAGCTTCGAGAGGCTAATTTGCCAGGTGTCAGGCACCTGGTAAGTGACAGTGCTAGGACCCCATTGAGGCATGTCTCATTCTTAGAATCCTCCCTGTCACATCAGGACACTTGCAAGGCCATGGTCTTCAGCCCCCATCCTCTGGTAGGTTTACCTCCCACTTAACTGCTGATATGAACGTGTGGTCTAGCACCCAGAGAACCCTGTTGATGTCCAGCAAGCTGGAACAGTTCTGCTGGTGAGGAATGAAAGGAAACCCAGGCTACCCCATTCCTTGGCTCTATGGTCTTGGAGCGAGTGCCATCGACAGACCTGGCTGGGGTGGGGTGGGGGTGGATGGAGCATTGGGGACAGCCACATGGGGTTCACTGTATGTGCCGGCAAATGTCATGGAGCAATGCTTTTGGATTTAGTCCAGGCTGTCATAAAGGAAAAGAAAAAATTGGAAAAATAATTCTTTAAAACAGCGTTTGCATAGCAAGGAGCTAGGGCTGAGCTGCCTGGAGGAGGCCTATATTCATGCTCTCTTGGAAGACCATTTTCATTAGTTTATGATTTGATCAACCTACAAAAAACCTATACTCTTTAGCTTCCTGTGAACCACAATGTTATGACTGGGCTTAAATAATGCCAAAGCGATTCACAGAAAAGGGAAACATTCAGTTACACCAGTAGTCACCAGGCACTGAAACTAGCTTTCCAAAGCTGAATTACTTTCCTGTAAGCGAGTGGTCTTGCTTATAAAGACAATGTACAGGGTCTCCAAGGATTGCTCCGTGCAGGTCAGAGCCTGCGGGGAGACTCCCCAGGTGGAAGGGGCCAGCTAGGGCCACTTCTGTCGCTGGGTGGTCTCTTCTCTTTTGAGTTCCCCCATGCTGGGGTTCCTGTATCCACTCCACCCCCACCACTGTGCTAATGTGGACACGGTGCTATTTCCTTTCAAACTCTGCACCAAGTGTGGGCAAGACTCTTTTTTGTGTGTTTTTCCTTAGCACAGCATAGCAGAGACCAGTCTATAATTATTTAGCTAATTATATGTAATTATTTCATTGTCATCCCTTCCTCACTAGACTCCAAGCATTATAAGAGTAAGGTTGGTTGTGTTCATCCCTGACTCCTTAGCACTCACTGCAGTGCCAAGCACATTGTAGATGCACAATAAATAGCTGCTCATTGACATTTTTTTCAAAGAGAAAACCAAAAGAAAATGTTCCAGCAAATACAGACAGCGTGAGAATCAGGAGAATTTCTTCACTTCAGTTTCTTTGCTGAACACTTTGCTGAGCACCAAACCCCTTATACTAACCCAAGTTAACAACAATCTGACAAGTAAACCAGGCATGCCACTGTCTTCCCTTACTCTTGAGAGGTTATAGGCCTTAGGTGACATTGGGGTTACAGAGGGTCATTGGGAAAATTAAAGGGATATTGTACAGAGAGTGCCCAATGCCCAATGTGGGAAATAACAAACTATGTCAGGGTTCTCTATGGCTCCTTAATGAATTCTTAGTCAGGTGACTTCATTGGCACCGGATCATCTTCTTGGCATCCTAACCTGGTCTTCCTGTCCATTTTCCTATCACAGGAAGACATGAGGCTTTAATTGCAACTTTCTTGCTAGCTCATTAGGCTATTTTTACTCTTGGTTTCCAATCTGAGGGCCACAATTCATTCATAGTTTGTTTGAGTGGAAATGGTATTGTTTAGCCTCCAACAGGATGAGTTCGTTTTAAACAGTTGCTTTGACTATTATAAATCAGCTTAAACAATCAGTCTTATATAAAGATCTCTCTTGCTCTCTTTCTCTTGTACACACGTGTGCATGAACACACACAAACACACAGCCTTCCTTTAAACTTGTCCCCAAACTCTCTCAAACTATTCGTATGTGCACATACAGATAACAGGAGGTAAATTCTGCTCGCTGTGGAGTAAAAGATATTTCTTTGTGTTTTTACCCCACCCCACACTTCCCCCTCGACCTGCCTCAGCCAGTCATGCAGAGAGATGCTGGTTTGCTGCCTACTCTCAGGGGAAGGATTCTGGAGGTTTCATTCAAATGATTTTATTTAATCAATCAAATTCACCAAACATGCATTGAGCACCTGCCATAGCAAAGAACTTACTACATTTTATACTTATTGGGAGTCTTTATTTTTGTCTATGACCTTGAGAGCACCATGCAGATGTCCCCTTCTACAGTCTGAGTACAGTCCCTCATATATAATAAGTGCCCAATAAATGTTTTGTTGGCTGCATGGCTGCAGAGAGAAGGCCTTGGAAGTCAAGAGGTCATAACCCCTAGACCCTTGGAAAACAGTGGAGTGTTACATACTTTAAGAGCATGTGCAATATTTGATAGCAAAACAAGTGACTATAATCAATAATAAGTTAGGGTATACTTTAAAGTAACCAAAATAGTGAAATTGGAATGTTCCTAACACAAATATTAAATGCCTGAGCTGATGGCTACCCCAATTTCCCTGATCTGATGAATTCACATTGTATGCCTGTATCAAAACATCATATGTACCCTATAAGTATATACAAATATTATGTAACCATAATAATTTAAAACATTTTTAAAAAGAGCACATGTTTAGCTCTCAGTATGAGTATGAATCCTACTTCTGGGAGTTATTATTAATATCTGCCAAGAAGTTAACTATCCTCTTCAAGACTCGATTTTCTCATCAATAAAATGGGAAACAAGTGATTTTGAAGGTTAGGACATCAACGATGTGCTTAGCACAGCATCCGGCATAGGGAGCACTCAGTATACAGCAACTCCCCTGCTGCTGGTGGTGTGGCTGGGGGGCCGTGGGCAAGTTCTTCTTGCATGGTTGACACTGAACAACCTCCAGCGCAGGCTGGTGTGCATGGGGGGAAGACAGACAGGGGCTGCTTGGGGTGGGGGTCCCGGGAGCTGGAGCAGATGTGCCGGCTCCCACATGGGAGGGTTGGATGGCGTGAGGTCCGTGCAGCAGTCCATGCTGGTTGGACACGCTTGGCTCCCAGAGAGGAGCTCGGCTGATGCTCAGCAGGTGGAGAAAATAGCTTAACTTCCTCGTCTGGCAGTGGGGTCTTGGGTGAATGACTCTGTCTCTGTGAGGTGGGTTTCTGCCATCTGGAAACAAGGATGTGCCCACACTATGGCCTTGCTTTCTTTTCTGCTCCTTTGGGGTCTGGAGATAGCAGCAATGTTTTAGTGAATTCCCTCTCGGGTGGCTTTTGGCAGATTTTGGAGTTCAACTACAGTCCTCAAAAAACTGGACTGAAAGAGCAATGAGAATGGGAGGGAGATGGAAAGAAGATGAAAAGAAAGGGCAAAGCAGAGGGCTGTGCGTGTGTGCATGCGCGTGTGCATCTGTGAGATTGGGAGGGAGGGCAGGGCGCTGGGAAGTTGATTCAGAAGGGGTCTCCAGCCTCTGGGATCTCCCCTCTGCCCGAACCCAGAATCCTGAGCAAGGGACCAAGGTGCTTTGGGAGACAAAGAAGTTCAAGTGTGTCTTACTTTTCCATTTGCATCTTGGTTCAGTGAAATTAAGCCCCCTCTCCCCTTCATCCACCTTTTGCTGTGAATATGTATGGTATGGCTTTACCTGCTCTGTTCCTGTAGTTTTTGGTTTCGCCTTTTTTAAAAATGAAGCCTACAGCTATCCTTTCTCAGCTCTGGCCCCCGCTGGCTCTTCGATTTTGCTTTAATTAGCCAATTACTGAAGCTATCTAACCTATTTATTCAGGCAATCAAGGCTTTAAATGCATGGATTTATCATCAGCTCAAATCACCTGTCACTGTGATGGTGCAAAATTAGAAAGGTAGCCAAGACGCTGCAAGAGGTTGGAATCAACACTTTTCCCGGTCAGTTCACTATTTCCAAAACTCCTATATGAGAAGAAAAAAATGGTATGGGGAAGCTCTGAGGGGAGAAGAGAGGAGAAGAAAGTGAGGGAGGGAAGGGGAATGACAGGGTTTTGTCTCTGTTCCTATAAAGATTGAGCGGCAATGTTTTCTTGGTTTTTCTCCAGCTTCCCTCCTTTCTGGCTGTCCTGTCTGTGGAGGGAACATTGTCACTGCTGTCCTCACTAAGAGATACAAAGCCTGGGGGTACTCAGAGGACAGAGGAGGTGGTCTGGAGACCCACACTGTGACTGCAGCTGCACCTGCTTTCCGGAGTCACCCAGAGGAAGTCCATTTTCACATTTGTCTGATTGCCACAAACAGATGGCTCTTTTCAAAATAAATCACCCAATTTCTTTCATTCACTCTTCATTCACCATTTTTGAACTTTTTACTTTAATTTAACAACTTCTTTACTAAAAGGTGATGCCCCCAAATTTAACACAGAACTCCAAGTGTGTTATGTTTAGTGACGGGTAATCATCTCCTTCTCTCTGGTCGTGGTATTACTATTAATACAGCCCCAAACTTTTAAAGGTCTTCTGGCATGTCCATATGCTGCTGTTTAACCACATCATCCCTATTATGTGCTTCTTTGATTGTGAGATTCTGAGAAACTTATAGGAATTTATATTTACCCTTATACAGTTCCATAGGTTTATCAGGCACACTTGTACTCACCCTGGAAACCAGTCTGGATTGCAACATACCTCCCAACATATTTACCACTTTACTTAAATTGTAGCTTTTTGTATCCTCATCCTAGTTATTAAGGCTCTTGACCAGATCTGGGTTGATACAGAGCTCTGGGACAAGCCACTAGACACTACCCAATTGGTTGCTATATTGCTCTATTAACCAGTATTTTGGGGGTTCATGTCTCAGTCAAAGGCAAACTCTTGAGCTGGAAGGTTCAAGGGGCTACAGCATTGCTATTATTCTTAGTATAAAAAATAGGAACAATGGATCAGTCTTGCCAAAATTGTCTTAGTACAAAGCCAATTTACAAGAGAAATCAATTGCTTGTAGAGGATCCACAACTTAACAAATCATGATTTTTATAGGTGTGACATAACAATACTGGCAGATGAAATATTCATTTTTCACGCACAAATTTTTCAACAACACACTGTGTACTCAGAGATGTAATCGATCTATTTGTTTTCTCCAAAGTAATTTAAACCACTCTCTCATTTCCTTTGCTTTTGAGTTTGGCTAACGTCCTCCTGCTAGCATGTTTCCAGGTGTGAGTTTGGTCAAAGCAAGTTTATCTGCAAAATTTCAAAAGAATCAGCCTCATCTCCTGTTGGCAGCATGTGGTAAATGAAGGTATTTCTAGTAAGATTTATTGTATCACCTTCCAGGAAATTCTAACTCCAGAGAGGACCAGATTGCAGAGAACTGTATATTAAAGTTCTTCTTCCTATCTCCGGGCCCAGGTGGAGGGGACAAATAGATTTCTACCTGACTGCAAAATATGATATATTATTATAAACAGAGTCTTGAATTATAGAAAATACTAGTTAGCATAATTACATTACCATATTTTTACATGGAGATTATTATTTAAATACCAAACAGGCAATCTTCCATTGGAAAAAAACCAATAAATGCTTCCAATCCAGACTTCCACTGTTATGTATGTCATAGTACAAAACAATTTTAAAGTTTAAAACCCATTACATTACAAGAGCTATTCACTTCAAGTAGGTGGCAATTTGCTTCTTTTTTTTCCCCCCACGTTTTGATAGCTATTCACCTCTAGCAATTCTTATCTTGCCCATTCTTTAGAAACCAATTGCAGTTTAAAAAGTGCCCATCTATTTCTGATTGAAATCTTCACGTGCTGGTTTTTTAAACTATTTTTCAATCTCTTAATAAAATGGATTGCCTCCAGGCTGCCAGTTAGTAAACCCACTAACAATATAGTGATTCCAAGGACCACCCCGGCTCCTGGGTTTTCCCTGCTCTTGATTCTGTTCAAGAAATCCCAGATTTTTCACTGGGGCCATCTACATGTGCAAAACAGTGTAATGGATTAAGTTTATTTAAAATTGTGTAAATAACAACAACAATACAATGCTGCAAAATTTCCTGATTAAATTGAGTTAAACTGCCAGCCTTTTTGTCCACAAAATATAAAATAGGTCTTACAATTTTTTTTCTTTTCCTTTAACAGTTTTTGTTGTTGACATCTTGGAATCACCAGATAGGAAACATCTTTCCCTGTCATTGAGCACAACCTCCATTTGTAAGTGGGACTGTCAACGCATCAGTCTTGGAACAAGAACTTCTTAAAGACCCACCCTGGGGCTGACCATGAATTGAGAAAAGGAAGGGAAGGCACAGTGTCTGCCCGAGGGTCATGCTGTAGAGAGAGAATGATATGAGACAAGAGTTAAGGGGAGATGTTTACACCAGGGGATTCCCTTTGATTCAGGGATGGAAGAAATAAGGGATTGAGGGAGTGGTCCCCCAAGACCAGGAAGAACCCTCAGAGATGGGGATGAGGATCTGTTAGGTGGACAGGACTATCTGCTGTTGAGGGGACCATAGGAGCCATGAGTAAGTATTATGCATGCACATGGGGTGAACTGAAGGCAGTGAGAAGTGACCAGACGTAATCCCCGCCCCTCCCCACCACCCATCTTTCCCCTGCCAGGGGGAGAAAGGCCACCCTTCGTTTTCTTTTCAAAACTAGGGTCATCCATTCAGGATCTCCCTGCTGGTTCCCTTGGTCTCATCACTACCCAGCATTTGAATGTCCTGGGAGCTCAAACAACATTAACATCCTCTTGGTCTGAATCAGATTAAGTTGAACTTCTTCTTTCCAGCCCCAAATACATATCAGGAAACTTTAAGGTAGAGCAACTCAACAAACACTTATTGATCTCATGTCACAGGCCAGACAGTGCCTATTTCTGGCCTTCTAGAGCGTTTAGCAGGTACAAAGTGAAGAGATGTGGTAGAATCAGGTTAAGTGCCCCAAGAGTAGAGTGGAGCCCTCTGGTGTTTCAGAGCTAAAGAGGGCATGTCCGTCAGGTGAATTGATAAAAGTTGAATGCATTTGAGCTGACTCTTAAAAATGACCAAGGCTTTTATATTGATCAGAGAGGAAGGCCTAGGAAGATAAGGGAAGAGTGCAGACAAAGGCATGGACATAGGCAAGCTGGGATTGCATTCAAGGAGAGGCACATATTGTTTGGCTAATAATATTGATAATACAATTTTATTAATTGTAAAATAATATATATTGCGTGCTCTGCCTTACAGGCGCCACATTATTTTTTTTATGGCACTTTTTCATTTAACCCTCCTGTTAGCACGTGAAAGGGGTATTATTGTCCCCAATGTACATATGGGGAAATTGAGGCTTAGACAGGTTAAAGATCCTGCCTGCAGTCAGTCCCTCAGCAGCAAATGTTGGAGTCAGGACTCAAGCTCATGTCTATCTAATCCGTATTGAGAAGGGTATAGTTCAGGGAAGGTAAAGATTTATTCTGAGGAAATAAAAGAGAAATATTGATGGAATCCATTTTCAGAGAGTGAGGGGAGGATGAGAAGAAGATAGAGGAGGAGAGGAAGAGGAAAGAAAAGTTAGCAAATCTGCTGTGGCAACAAGAGAGGGCCTTTGAGCTCTTGTTTATTTATTTATTGCACAAAAAATGTGCAAAGGGGATTTATCTGATAATATACGGGAATCAAAATCCCAGACAAACTCTTGCCCTAAGCTTGGATTTGACGGCTCAAGATCAATCCGGTAGGTGCTTGGTGACTGTGGCTGTGTTTATGTGGCCATCAAATCCTGTCTTGGGATCAGATGTCTTCCTCCAGGCTGTCCCTGAGCATCCATGAGACTCTGTACTGGGGAGACTAAAATGCTGGGTAGATGCAGTCCAGGTCTGTGCAGGGAACAGTCAGGAATCATGAACACATCAAAGTCTACTCACAAGGTCAAATTCAGGATGGAAGGTCAGGGTCAGGGTGTTAGATGCGGCAGAGAAACGGGAGCTGGTGACTTCTCTTGGGCTCTGCCCCCCTGGGTCACTCTGGCTATTTTCCAGCTCTGAGGTCAGACCCCCTGGCCTCCTAAGTTAGGATACATGTCCCCAGCTGATTCCCTGGGCTGTAGCAATCTGTGTACCATGAAAGAGGGTCTGATTCGGGACTGAGTATTCCTGGCCGCTTGTTAATTAATCGCCCTTCTATTTTTCTAGCCACTTTCTTTAAAGGATGGCTGTCTAATGGCAATTTCCCAAAAGCAACACCAGAAGCTTCATTCAGTCACCTGGGGCCCGCCTGCCCCTGTGGCCTTGTCGTTCCGCACAGGAGTGTCTGTCATTTTTGTTCCTTCATTGCCATGCAGAACACTGCGCAGGGAGGGTACCGTGCTGGGAGTGTTGTTATCCTTTTTAACGCTGCTATTTTTATTATAAAAGATGGAGAAATAGTAGGAGGTTAATGGCTGTGCAGAATAAAAACAAATAGTGACTAAGAACAAATATTCAAACGAGGCATTGTCCTGCTGGGGAATGACATTCAACAGCAAAGCTTTGTGCTCAGTTTTCATATCTCTCTTTGACGACGTACACCAGGGGTTGTGTGTACTCGGTTACAGGTATTGTAGTGCCTTCCATTGTCAAGTAACCTAACAGAAGAGACTCTGCTAGAAGGACAAGAACCCTGCAAGGGCCGAGGGTTCTAACCCAGGGCTGCTGCTTCCTCTCCCCAACATCACACTCCCCTTTCCTTCATCCTGTTGGCTGGATCGTCACCGCCCACGCACTACCTTGGCCCCTTGCAAAGCCCAGTTCTCAGCACTGAGGGGCGAATGATCTGGCAGACCATAGCTCTAGGCTGTATTCACTGACCTGTGGCACCACGCATTCCCTCCGCCTAATGCACACAGCACACACGTTATTGCTCCCGGAACTTCCGTTCCTCACTGAGCTATCCCTCCAGGTTGACATAGTGCCCTAACCTCCAGCTTTCTGTGCTCCTGTGCTGGTTCCCCTCAAAAGTGCTACCTTTGCTAGACGATTGTCAATATAAAATGGAAAGGGAACTCTTAATAACATTATTTCGGTGTGTCCTAGGTGCTAGGCACTGTGCAAGGTGTTTTTGTAGTATTTACTTCTTTTGGTAATTCTGCAAGGTAAGTGTTACAATCTTTATTTCACTGTGAAGAAACTAAGGCATAGAGAGGTTTAGCAAATTATCCAATGCCATTAAACTAGTTAGTGATGGGCCAGGATTCATTCATTAATCAGACAATGCACACACACACACACACACACACACACACACACACACACTCATTTGTTTGCTGAACATGTAATATATTTTTCTTTATATAATATCTTAATTCTTTCAAAATACACTGTCTCCAGACATCCTATGAGAAAAGAGTCCAGTGGTCACTGTCGGGCTTTGGCACAAGCAATACCATACAGAGAGCTATCCCCTCTGCCCAGTCAGCATCAAACCTGTGTAATTATCAACCCAAGTGAAACGTTATATGATGGTTTCCAAATACAGGTAAGGGATCTAAAGTAGATTATGTAAGATCTCCTACCTTCTTCCTTACCCTTCTCAAAATACTTCTTATCTCATGCCATGGTCCTAAACTTTCTCCCTGACCATTTCATCCTCCTCTAAAAAGTATCTACACTGGGCTTGAGGGGTCTCATTAAGCCAGAGCTCACATCAGGAAAGGACTAAAAGGTCTCTCTGGGTGCTCACCCCACCTGTCAGCCCCCTGATCCAGAGACCTCCCCGTTTTCGTGGGTAGTGAGCAGGCTCCCTTCCCACCACCATGCGAAGCCCCCAAGCTCTGCAAGCCCTGTGCATCTGGGCTCCATGCTGCTTCCAACCTGCCTTCTCAAGCTTTTCTCTTCATTGTGTTCCTGATGTCACAGTTTCCTTCCACAGAGGGAGCCAGGCCAATTATTCCAATCCACACTGATCTCTCTCTTCTCTGAAATCTTTAGTTAGTGCTACATGAGTTACCACAAGATCCCTTTCATGTCCCTTGTGTATGTTTTGTTCATTCAACTTGATTTATAGCCATGAGGGTAGGAGCCTTGTCTTATGCTTTTTTTAACCCCTTGTAGCAAATGCCCAACAAATCTAACGGCTAAAATGAAGCTGTAGAAAGAAAGAACACTGGGTTAGTAATTTGGAAACTTGTCTTTTGCTGTAGCTCTGCTACTAACCAGCTATGTGATTTGGGGTAAGTTACTTAGTGCTCAAAGATACTTTCTCTTATCTGCAAAAATGACAATGTTTGAACAATGGACTTTTCCAAAGTTGCAATTATACTTTCATGGACTGATTAAACATTTGAAGAGAAAGGAAATTGCAAAAGAAGACGCATCCCAAACCTGAGTTGCTTAACATAGGAGTGTTCTGAGAATGGAGGCTGAGTATGAAATATATGGATGGGGGCATAAGAGATAGCCTAGGCAGTTAATTAAGGCAGATTATAGAGTTTCCATAAAGCCTTAAAAAATCATGGGGCCAATGAGTGGCTCTGATTCTTTAAGGAGTGGCTAAAGGAACTTCAGGAGTAAAGGGGACCAGGTTCTCTCTGTTCCTCAACCGCAGCCCTGCAGTGGACCTGGCGGCAATGGTGGGTTCTCCCACCACTGAGATCTGAACTCAGCGACCCCAGGGGAGCCACAGAGGACACTTCCAGGTGCCTTAGGAGGTAACTTGGTTGGAGAATCAACTTAAGCATCTCTGTCTTCCTTTCCCTCTGGACTTTTGTCAAAATCTGGACTGCATTTATGGGGCTGAAATGTATACAAAAATATGAGTTGATTCTATTCCAAGATGGTTAGGCTGGAGAGGCCTCTCTGACTCTAAATGGGAGTCCTAGGAGTCTGCTGTCTGTATTACAGAGGTTTGGCAAGATGGAATCAAGAGATGGGCTAGATGCCCTCTCTTAAGCCTTTCCTGGTGCTTACTACGGAAGCCCTTAAGAGTGGGCAGGAGAGAGGGTCCACTCTGAACCCCGTCAGCCTGCTCCTGCTCAGAGATGTCACACCTCTCAAATCATACTGCACAAAGAGTGACTTCCCTTGCTTAGCCATGGCCAACCTAAGTCACAGGCAGGTCCTTGCTAGGAGTTGGGGCTCTGCACAGTCTCCTGGCCTGATGGATTAAGGCTTTAAAAATGTAACAGTGGGTATTCATGCAATAAGTGGTTCTTTTCCTATAAACAATGAAAGCATACAGTATATATTGTTCTATAAAGTAATTTTAAAGTTAATACTACGTTGTGATCATCTATCTCTTCACGCCAATGAATATGAAACTCTTGACATCATTGTCCTGTCTTCCTTGTCCTGTACTACATATATTTATTTTTGGTTGGGGCCAATGTTCCTCCAAATACATAAAAGAGTAAATTCTGCCTTTGGCCCCTTTGTACCCTTTCCTGTCCTTGTTCAGTGACATGCTAACCGGTACTCCATCCTCTCACCAAGCAGACACTGGCTGGGGGTGTTCAATGCTTACAGGACAGTACACAGATTCCTCCCATGAGAACAGCAGATGCCGTCTCTTCCCTGGAATCTAGGGCCAATAGTAGTGACTCACCAACAACCACCATCCAGTCATCCTGAATGATGTCAGAGGAGCTGAATTTCTATGTGTCCTGTGTTCATTAAACAGAATCCAAATGGAAGTATTATGTAGTTTTTCTTCTTTTGACATGATTGGTAAGTCAGATGAGATCTTTTGTAGTGTAGTCTCAGGGATCAGTCCATTCTGTCATCAAACCTGCTATTCCCTTCCCTACCCAGACATGCCATGTGACCTGGGCATGGTCCCCTTCTTTCTGCTTCTGCAATTACAATCCATGTTTCAGGACCATCTTGTGGGGTACATACCTTGGGGGCTCCCGTGACCTCCATCCTGTAGGGTGGCTCCTTCTCCAGCTCTCAGGGATGTCCCCTCTGAGCTGCTTGGTGCCTGGTGTCAGTGCAGCTCACTGCTTCACGTTCTTGTTAGCACCCTCTCTCCTCCACACTTCCAATACTGTGCGTAATGTTTTCTGTTACAATTCTGCAAAGCAGGTTTTTTATCTCAAAGTTATGGTCGGTGGTCACCATTTTATAGCTTCTTAAACATGGATCATTTCTATCCAACAATCCAAGGAAGTGACACCATGCCCTTGAAAGATGTTGTTTTATTTGAGTTGGATGTAATACTGCTAAAATATATACTATCCGAGGGACTGGCTGTGTTCTGAGTTTTCCCTGTGAATGTCTAGTTTCCATTCCTAATTCCGAAGCTGGTGCTCCTCCTGTTGAATGATACAACTTCCAGCAGGAATGTAGCTGGTCATTTACATATAATCTCTCCCTCTGGCCCTCCCTCTTGGAAGAGTTTTTTATGTGGAATGAATGGCCTTCAGTCCAGATAGACTTGCTAAAAACAGTGAACTCTTTCTTACATGAATGCGTTGTTGTATATTTGTCAAAGCTCTTTCATACATACTGTTTCAGATCTTCATTGCACCCTTGTGAGAAAGGTAGGGCAGTTATTTTAATCCCCATTTGACAGATGAGGAAAGCAAAGCCCAGAGAGACTTTACAGCTTTCCTAAGATCCCATATTTGGCAGCCAAGCTAGAACCTGACACCGGGTCTCCCTCCTGTCCTGTCCTCTTGGCAACACACACGATGATATTCTGACAACCATCTGTTTCTTCACATCAAATTACTTCTAAAATATCGTCCCATTTAATTTTCACAAGAGCTCTGGGAGAAACCCCGGGGTGGGGGTTATCTGAGTCATTATGTGCAACATACAGACAGAGAAACAAACACTAAGCCTTAAGGGACTTTCCTGGTCACACGTGGACCAGGGGAGGGGGTGGGACAGACCTCGGTTCCCAGGCCCTCCAGGTGGAACTTTGACACCTTTCTGCACACACTCAGTATACCTCAGAGATTGGTCTCCCTGTGGCCAATAATTTTAAGTAGAAAGTGTAAGTGTCAGCAGTAACTTCAGGGTGGTCTTCAAGGGAAACGCTGCCATCCAAATGAACCCATGGTTTGGTACTAAGTGACAGGCAGGTGTGCAAGTGGTGTGGTCTCAGGGAAAGAGCCAGGGGAGGAGGCTTGGGCACGAAGCCAGGGTGACAGCCAGGCCCCCTGACTTCCAGGCCAGTGCCTTTTGTACTAACCCCACTAATAGGAGAAGTCAACAGCTCTCCCCATGAAGAAAAATTAAGTGAATGTCGGATCCAGGGTTTGGTGTCCCCCATGACAAATCCCAAGAATCACTCCTACATTCTTCCATGGAAAGGGGGTGGGGAGATCCATTTTCCTACCACTTATGTTCCTCAGCAGGTATCTTGGAATGACTCAACCACTATTAACTGGGTAAAATGACCCATAGTCTCAATTCAGCCAATGCAAATATTTCCCTAACTCTGGGTTGAAGAAAGAATGAATAACTTTGGCATCTTAAGAGGTGAAAGGAGACAGTGGCAATACAGACATTCCCTGAGGGAGGATGGCAGATGGATTGGTTTCCTGCTGCTGCCACGGGTGGTCCGGAAGCGGCAAAGAAGGGGCTTCCTTACACAGACTTGCGTGACCAATGCATGTTCCCAGGGGCAGAACCAGGACTCTGGGACCGCAGTCTGTTTCCCTTAGAAAATGTCCAATTTTGTTCCTGGGCTGCTATTCCATTCAGCATATATATGCTTAGCCCATTCAGCTCTGCTTCGTGTGATCAGGGCTAACATAGGGTGTGCTCTACTTGGATGCCAATTTTTAACCCAACAAACATATATCATGTGACTAGCTAATGTGTAGCATAGTGAAGACCAGAGGTGCAGGAAGTCTGCCTTCTGTCTTCAGGGAGCCCACACTCCAGTTGAAAAGTCACGATTATACACTTGGTAAGTTAATTTGCAATTCAAGGCTAACAATGACAATGAGTGGCACTCGGTGAGGAACAGAAAGTTTGACTGTGGTAGCTCAGAAAAGGGAGAGATTCAAGAAGGGTGGAATGGTCGAGGAGACTCAGGAGGAAGTGGCACTTGAGTTGGATCTGGACTTCTGGGCTGCTGCTGGGGAGGAGGGGTGGCCAGTGGAGCCAGAGACAAGGTGGGAGGTGTGCGTGGGTGAGCAGGGGAGTGGGCTTGGCTCACTTTCCTGGACACTGACTTCCCCTTTGCTCTCAGGGACTTGCTCTCTCTTCATCACAAAGGAACTATACAAAGGAGTGTGGGTGGCTCGGGACAGACTTGCCTCCATTTCCAGAGGCTCAAAGAGCACCCTGAGTGATAATGGATGAGACGCATCATTTCTGAAGTGGAGGGACAGCATGCAGCTTTCGAATGCAACCCATCCCTCCCCTTTTTTAAAAAATATATATATATATATCATGGCTATGTTTTCTACCTATAGGAAAGACTTGAAGAGACATGTGGAAATGGGAATTGCTTTGAGGATCTATAGAAGGTTAATGCAATATTGGTAAACTACAAAGCTCTGGACAACTTACTACTATACTTGTGGGCATGACTGGGGGACTAAATTCCAGAAGATACCACGTTATTAGAAGGTACTGTAGTCCTTTCAATGAGTATATTTCCGGTGCCTTTAGTGGCAGAGCATATCTCAGTACAGTCTAGTTTAAATCCTCTCCCAGAGCAGATATATCCTCAGAGCCATCTCTAGGGCTGACCACGAGCCTCTGTTCTTGTGGCAGCATTTCTGCAGATGTGCTGCAAACCACCCAGGACTAACGGGGACTGACCAAGGCTATAGTTCTAGGGTGGGGGAGTCTATGGAATCAGGGTGCTGAGCAGGTGGAGGGGAGACAGCTCTGGCAGGGTGGGTGTCATTCACCCACGCTTTGCCTATTTCAAATCAAAGTCGAAGCCCAGGCCTGGTGCCCTCTTCAGCTGTTTCTATCACCGTGCCATACAGAATTAATAATCTTAGAATTATTACATATCTCCTAAGGCATTAATTCTGGGGCTGGAAGGCCATCTTAAAATCAGAGTGGTCTATGGAAGACCAGCATTTGGGTGGGATAGTTCCATTGCCAGGGCCATTTTGTCCATGCTCTATTTAGAAGCTGCTTTTGAAAACTTTTATCTACATTTTTAAAATCACAGCTCCTAACTAGAACTAGATGTGCAGTCAAGAGATCAAAGTTGGCTGTGCCATTAGGTAGCTGTGTCTGGGATGTGCTTGGTGCTCTGTGAGGGTTTGTTGAATGAATGGGAAACTCAGGGGAAATCTCTTCATTTCCATGGGCTCCAGTTTCCTCATCTCTAAAGCAAGAGAAATAGCCCCCAGCACTCTCAACTGACAGGGCTTTAGCTGGGTAAAAATGAGGTAATGGTTTTCTAACATACTTTAAAAGTAAGAAGTTGTGTAAAAATATAATTGGTTGCTATAGCAAACTGAGTTGGAAAATGCCTGCGACTAGGACCTAGGAAACTTTGGGTCATGTCCAGCTCAGCCCATATACAATAAATCTCCGGACGTCTCTTACCTTCCTGGAGCCTCAGTTACCTCATTTGTAAGCACACGAGAATAGAAGCTGTTTACTTCACAGGGATGTTTTGAAAGTCAACAGAGATGATTATGAATTACTCCCCTTTGGTGAGCAATAAAAAAGTAAGTCTGGGTGTCCCACTGCTCATGCCTGTGCTCAGCTGTGATTTTGGAAACAGTTTGCCCCTGGAGAAGCGGAGGCCTTGATGGGAAGCCCCCGGGCCTGTCACCCTGCGCCCTTTCTTCCTGCCTACCGGCATGCACGCCATGTGTTTCCCATTAGCCTCGCCTGAGCAGTCCCCTTCCGTGTTCTCTGCAATCGCTGCTCTCCATCTCCTGGACACGAAGTCTCCATAGAATCCCAGGATGTTAGAGCTGGATGGAGCCTCAGTCTACAGAACCAGCCCCCTATGCACAAGAAAATGGAGCTTAGAAAGGTCATGTAGCTAGTTGGTGGCAGTCAGAACCAGATCCCAGGTCCAAGTTGAGTGTTCTTTTCATTGCACTTCAACACAGGCCTTTTAAGCAGTGTGCCTCCCAATGCCATCTTATTACAGGAAATCCCATCTTCCCAGGGTTCAGCTAGGATTCATACTGGACGCTGCTATGTGAAATCTTTGCCCTCCCTACCTCTGCCCATCCCGGTCATCTCCCAGGAAGTCAGCCCCAAGAGTAGCTTTGGTGAGCATGTCTCAAATATGGCGGAGAAGCTATTTCACTCAGCTCCAGTTATTTCTCTCTTCTAGAAAACCAGAAGAGATTTGAATAAGGGCTGGAAAAAACTCCATATGGACTCAATAAATCTTGGGTGAAATGATGCAGTCTGACAAGGTAAATCAAACATGGGGCATTTGAGCACCAGCACTGGGAATGGGGTGAAGGCAGGCCAGTTACCAGCACTTCTGCTTGCTTTGCTTTGTCCACATAACACGCCAGGTTAGAGTTACTGTGTGTCATCATCTGTGGGGTTTTGTTTCTACTTAGGATAGTTGCATAGATATGCTGGATGCCATATTTGTGATGTATTTAGAAAAATAAATTTATAAAAGAGATTTTTGTTTTTGATTGTCAGAAAGCTTGGTTTGCAGCTTGGAGGTCATCCTTGTATCTGTCCCTGCTTGAGCATATTCCATATCCAAGCTTTATTTTTTTCATCCATAAAATGGGTGGAATAGACTAGATGTTCATTAAGGGATCCTCTGGTTAGAACGTTCCAGTGAATCTTTTCACTTTGCGCATGCTGTCATTAAATAGGACAGCATTTTAAAACATTAGGGGTCGCTCCGCCCTGCTGCAGAGGATCCCCCACACGGGGGCTCCTGAGAAAAGGGCTGTCACCAGGATGGAACTGTGAACCAACTGTCAAACTGTTACAGATTACCCCGTCTTTCAGCCACTGTTTCCTGACAATTCACATAACCACCTTTCGGAAGGACATGATAATACAGCGTCTGGATTGTAAAACTGTTCATAAAACATTATGGGATTGCGGGAAGTTTGGGTCCCTGTAAGGACGGTGCTGGAATCTAGCTTGAGCTGGAGTGGAAAATAAATAATGAGCTATTTGAAGCCATCATCTTTTCCCTAAACGGAGCGTAGAGAGTGAAGATAAATGGAAATACCATCAATTACTATTTTTCCCAATGGCAAAGTGATAAAGATATTTAAACGATGTGCAACACATTGGAGTGTGAGTCCTAATGGAGAGGCTCCCGTCCTGAACAAGGGAGGAATGTAAGGTGTTGGGAGAGGTGGAAAAGTTAGGAGGGGAGAGCAAAGAAAAGGCAGAAATGGGAGACGGGGGAAGCCAGGCTGAGTATACACCTGCTGGCAAAGTAAAAATCACACTGAGACAAAGCTCGTGCTTATTTAAGATCTAATTGCCTGTCGTTTAAATGGAGACCCCGAAAGGAAGGACAAAGGATGAGGCCCCCAGAAAGGAGGAGGAAGGGGAGATGAAAAGCAGGAAGCTTGGGCTGTAAGCACGTAGAGAGCGGCACCACTAGCCGCCTTTTCCGTGCCATGAAAACCGCTGCGTCAGTGCATGGAGCAGGGCTTCTGGCCAAGGCTCCATCCCGACGTTAACACTGACCATTCCCCCCTCTCCAGGATCCTCCCCAAGGTCCTCACTGGCCCACTTTTAGGGCCTCTCGCAGGCTGCTCTGTGGGTGATTTCTGAATCCACCTCTTGGGTGCTACCCCTCGCCTGGGTCCAGCCCTCCCCTCCACACTGCCCCTGCCACCTCACTCTCAGCCTGAATCTGTGTCCGTCACTTCTCTACCCACTTTGACTTCCCTTCTCAAGTTTCCACACTGTGTGGGTGGCATCAACTATTTCTCACATCTCCCTAGGCTCAAACTTGCCTTTCTTCTGCTTGCCATCCCTATTTTATAGCTCCCAAATCCAGTTATTTTTTCTAGTGAAATCTCTGTATTCAGACTCCACCTTTTCCAGAACCTTCCATACCTCATTTCCAACCACTCTCCACTCACCCTGGCTCCAGTTTCTTCCAACCTGAATCTACCCAGTGTCCTCTTGCTAGGTTGATAGTCCTCAAAAACCCCATTAGTCATGCTACTCCCCTGCTCAGAAATCTACTATGGCTCTCTGATTCCAAAGTGAACCAAAGTTCCTGGACCTCTTTGGCCGTATCTTCTCTGAGAGATCACATTTTCAGCTTCACTTCTCCATGTTCTCCTTGCTATTCGATAAACATCCTGTCTTCCCCACTCATTCTCACTTCTATGGCATGACCTCCTGGTCCATTGGATGTTTGCCATTCTATTCAAGGCCAAAATCAAGATCCTTTTCTTCAGCAAGCCTACCTGCCTACTGAGGATGGTGCTGAAGCACATATACCTGGGTATTGTCATTCAGCATTGGTTTAGAGGCTGGTTCACATTGTCACCACGAGATTTGGGAGCAAACATTATTAACTCTTAGACATTCATCTCCCCATTCTTTGAGGCCTTCATCAGGCTTCTCCTACATGCTTGGAGAGGAGATCATTATGATTGTTTGTTTGTGATTGTCTGACCAGCAGCATAGCTAGTGAAAATTATTTGTGCAGATTTGATTTTTGAGAAAGGGATACAAACATCAGTCATTTCTTATCAGTACCATGTACTAACCAATTGCACCCCTGGAGCACCCAAGATTGGTTATTTCAATGCATACTTGTAAGTAAAAATATTGACTATAAACAATGCCTTAACATATGGCCACTTCACTGATGCTCTCCATTCTGTCTTTAAGACATTCTGATGAACCTTTGGGGCCAGCACACTCCTCTCTAGGAGGTTGGTACACTCCATTCCTACCTGTTGAACTGTATCCCAAGAATCAATTGTGTTTATTCCCAAATCTTTTTATGCTGGTTGTAGTTATAATTTATGTAATTTATTTAAATGTTATGCAAAACTACAAACTATGAATGCAAAGAGCGTTGCTGTTTTGATAAAAAAAACCAAATTGATTGCTTTGGAAAGAGTCAGTAAATGGGAAGTTGATAAAAAAAAAAGAATTGATGTTGAATTGAGTGTGGGTGGAACAACTCTAAGAGATTAGCTAAAAATCATAAAAATTTTGACGAATTCTGCATTTAGATAGTTCAGAAAATACATTTTAGGTTCTTGATTCACTTTAAAGAAACCAAAACTAGATAATGTAAATGATATATTCTGGGAATGATTTGGGGGAAATTAGGAGATCTTTTTATTTAAAAAAATCATTGACTCTGTATCAAAAGATTGGCAAGTAAATATGCCTTTATTAGTTTAAGCTAAAATAAGTTTAGTATTTATATGCATGTTTAAATAATTTGATCATTATTTTCCATTAGTAATCATTATTCCAGATTACGTCTGATTAAAAGAATTCTTCACTTAGCACCATTCAACCTCAGCATGGATAGAAAATTTTCCAGTTTTGAGCCGAAACAGGGTGAGAATATCAGAACTTCACTCACCTACATACGAGCTGCAAAGATATAGCACTTCACTGGTATCAAGCCACCAAAACACCTCCCACCCCCATGGATCGTTGCTTCCTGGAGTTCACACCTTGAATAATTCTCCCCTGATTGAATCAGGCTGTTCTGTGTGACATTAGAATACATCAGAAGTTTATAAAGGCTTGCGACTTGGTGTCTTAAATAACTCGCTCTGGGAGAAGCCAGCACCCATGTTGTGGGGACACTCAAGCAGCCCTTTGGAGGAATCCAGGTGGTTGTTGAAGAACTGAGGACTCTTGTCAACAGCCAGCACCGACTTGCCAGCCATGTGAGTGGGCCACCCTGGAAGTGTATCCTCTAACCCTAGTCAAATCTTGAGCTGACATAGCACTAGCTGACATCTAACTATAATCTCAGGAGAGATCCCAAGCCAGAACTGCCCAGCCAAGCTGTTACTGAATTTATAACCCACAGAAACTGTGAAAAATATTAAACTATCATTGTTGCTTTAAGCCATTATGTTTTGGAGCAATTTGTTACACAGCTGTAGATAATACAGAATTTCCCAAACAGAGCAGCTATGTCTAAGCAGGGAGAACCTGAGATGTCTCATATTGAGGGCTAGTAGCAAGAGGAATGCCCACTCTACTGAAAGTACAAAGGACATACTGCTTTTTATCCCAATGAGTTGTACAAAATGAAAAAAGGAGAAAATATTTAAAAAATTAATTTTGAGCTGTTTCTGGGACAGAAACACAACACAAAACAAATTTGCTCGATTGCTTGGTGGTCAAGAGTAAGGAGGAGTGAAGGGGCATAGAGAGAGAATCCTTTATCCTCTGTTCACACTTTAACGCTCACTCTCACACATCAAACCCCCTAATGGAATCAGAGGGGCCATGAGAAACTCTGGGATCATCCTGGTCAGGGTGAGCTTTAGGAACCCTGGATTCTGGACACAATTCTGTGAAGATTTTCCACCATTCATAGTATGAACATGTTTCTCTTGTTAGCATCTACGGACAGCATTCTTAGGGCTAACAGCAGGAATGCTCATTGGCAGAGTGGTCATAGCTTAGTGAAGGCTGGGCCAAAATATTGATCATGTCTTTCCTCTTCACAAAATGCATGTTAAACCTTGAGAAATCAAATGATAAGACTTTAGCTGTGTCTTTGGTGCTTCAGCCTGAACAGCCCAAATATGACCAGTTGCATTTTCCTAACTGTCCTTCTATCTAATTGCTGAGCCATGGATTTGATGCTTGCTCCAGGAGGCGACCCTCTCCCCACCTCTGACATAGCACCTCAAAACCACTACCGAAAGGAAATGCCTCTTTTTTTTCCCCAGAAGGAAAATAAGAAGAGAAGTCTACTTGAACAAGGACTTGAGGATGTAAATCCACTTCTTTGAATGATGACACAACTTCTAAAATGTCTACCTTCCTCCTTCTCACCCCAGTTTCATTTAAATTTCCTATGACTTTGGTTAGATCAATATTCTGCTTAAGAACTTGAAAAAAATCTCTGATGCCACCCAAATAAGTGTTCAAGCATGTTAGGAAGACATTGAAGGCTCTAGGTAACCAAATCTAGCCTGAGGGTACCTTCCCAGATTTATCTCTACCCAGAACACATGGATGTCAACTTGGAGCCCCAACAAATGCTGGCACTTCTCAGAACACACCAAACACTTCTATGCCTCCTGTTTTACTCCCGCCATTCCCTCTCCCTGGAACATTCTCCTCCCAATCACCAGCCTTCTTCACATCCTTGGAGTCCAGCAGTTCCAACACCATATGCTACAGCAGCTCTCTCATGACAATGCCAGAGATGGTTGCCACCTCTAGACTTTTGTGCCATTCACTTGCAAGACATTTGTTTCTTGTTCAGTGGTGCAGTAACCATCAAGGTTCATCTCCTCTCCATGCTAGTAAGTGCCCAGAAGATGTGAATCAGGTCTCCCTCATTGCTCTTCCCTGCACAGCATCTTGCAGTGTCCTTGACATTTATAAGGAACATAATGAATGCGTAGTTGATGAAGAAATAAATTACTGTGTTTGCATTGCTTCTCAGTGTTCTTGATTTTCCAAAACTGAGCTTGCTGCCTGCGCCAAACATACATTTATTTCAAAGGGAGAACAGCAAAAAGACAAGAGCATGGATGTGACATGAGGTGGACAGCGCCATTTCCTTGAATAGCTGAACCCAAAATCTTCCCACTTAGTTTTCCTCTCCAAATCCAATCACTTAGCTTCATTTGATTGGACTGACTATGATTCTTTCTTAAAAAAAAAGAGTCTTAGAAATTGGTGAAGTTGGTGGCTCCCTAGAAGGTATGATTTGATAGGAACTTAAAAAAAGTCCTTTCTTCTTTTCAATCAATCGTTTAAAACATATTCTTTACTGATTTCTAAAATTCTCCCATTTGAGATTCAATTTTTTTTTTTTAAATAGCTGTCCTTGGGAGAGGTCACACTTAAGGCATGACAATTATTACCAACAATAATGATGATGAAAGGCCTGTAAGAAATAAGACTCAGGGACCAGGGAAGGGCAAAAAGAAGGAGAGAATCACCAAGAAGGGATGGTTTTAAGGTGCTCAAAAAACTCACAATTTGGTGAATTTGCTGAAGTTTGGCCTCAACCCTAGTAGAATTTTATAAGACAACACTTCATGGACCAGAAAATCTCTCTCTGATGAATAATCATAATCCTGACCGTTTTTCAAACTCATCCACCCCCAGCTCTAACATAAGTACCTGTGTAGACAGCCAGCTGTAGCCTCGTGATGTAATTATTTTTTTCCTAGGGTCCTTCTTGTGGGTTTGTGTACATGCACACAAGTACCACACGTGCGTACATACACATACATGCTGTGCAGGCACTGGGACCTCACTGATCCTATACACCCCACTCATTTTCCCTTCTAAGATGATATATCAGAAGCATGTTGAGATTTCTGGGTGTGTATTAAAACATGATCTATAGAAAATAAATTAACCTTATAAAATACATTCAAATGATCAAATGTCCTGTAAAAGTAATTTGAGAGGGGAAAAAAACCCTGCTGGTTTTGATGGCAATTTCAAATATCTTTTATTTCTCATAAATAATAGGCTAGTTAAAATGTCCCTTATACTTTTATCATGTTAATGAGCTCTATCTGCCATTCCCAAATGTTCATCCTTCTCTCATTAAGCCTTCCCAATAATAATGACAATAACAATAACAACAATGATCATATGCAACAAAGAGCAAAGATCATTGGAAAGTTTTCTTCCTCTCAAAGAGGAATTTTTGAATGGCTTCACTCTGTGCCTTGAATGCGTTATGGTTAATTTCAGATTCCGAGGATGATTAACTCTGACTGGTGGAATAAAAGGCCACGACCAATTATTATTCAGAAAATTCCTGCTGTTTAGCCAAAGAGCGTACAGTGCAATCCAGTCCTTGATGTTCCTGTGATAAACGCTCACATGACAAGGTTATTTGGTGTAGAGCAGCCGGAGTGGTTGCTATGGCAACCTGTTCACAATGCTCATAAATCTGAGGTGTAGTTATCCTTGCTGTGTATGCAAAAAAAAAAAAAAAAAAGGAAAGAAAAAAAAGAAACCTACAAAGCCAACTCAAGCGGTTTAATTTACAGTGCTGCCTCAGAAAAAGAAAAAATGGGCGAATGAATTCTAAGATAATAGACCTCTCCATATTATATTCTTTCACAATACAGGCACTTAGGACTCAAACGCTCTCTTCAAAGCCAAAAAGACTTTTAAGATAATCATTATGGTAGAGAATATAGGTCATCATTAACACCAGGAGTGACAAAAATAAAAGAGGTGGTTAGAAATTCGGGTTTGCCAGCATCAATTGTTTTCCCTTGGCGTGGTTAGCAATGCAAACAGCTGTTGACAGCACATCAGGACAGGTACATTCGATGGGGAACAAATGGCTTTTTTAGTCACTGCTTCACAGAAATGATGGGCTGTAAGTCTAAGGGGCCAAAGGTCAAGCAGACAATGATGAAATATCCCCCACAGACCCAATGTCAGGTGGTTCGATGTTAAGATCGCTCTGATACGGTGTCTCGGCCTTGATTTCAGCTCCACTCAGCCCCATTAGAAATAAGGGCAGCCTATTAAACCAGCAGGTAGCAAGGCTTTTCTCATTTCGGGTATAAGCTCCTGGCCACCTGGCTCTTTGATGCCCTGTGGCTTATTTCAACCATTATCAGTTTTCTAAATAAAAATTGGGCAAGAGTTGAACCCATTGAAGTGGCAATTCTTTAACACTTGGAAATGTGAGAGCCATTGGCTCTGCAGTCATCTAGAATGACGAGAAGTCTAATATGATCATGATCTAGTTCAAATTGAGACTACTATTTGACTTACGCCATCTAACAGTGGAGATGGTACAATTAGAGAGCTTTGGTAGGCAAATTTAGTATGTGATCGAGTCCCAGAGTATACACACATGTAGGGGCATTCCAGAGAGTGTAAGAAATGACACATTCATTTGGGCAACACCAAAAGTGCTCAGTTGTATAAAATTGCAGAGAATGATGATAGAAACACATTCCCTGCCCCTGGGCCTCAGTTCCAATGCAAAACATAAATTTCTCCACTAGTCTATGATGAAGGGTGACTATGAAATATGGACTTTTCCCTAAACTCTGCAATAGGCCAGAGTACCCTGACCAAGACATTATGGTAGCCACACACCTGGCTAACTTCAGGATCAGCAAGTATAGACCCAATTTATAAACATTTGCTCCACTCACCTTTTCAGGAATGTCTGGAATTCTTGAAATAACTCTTTTTTTTGGTTTAAGTCCTTTTAAAAAGCAGACAGCCCTGTGATTTGGAGGGATTAACCATGTAGACTTTAGTGCCAAGAAGTTGATCAGACTCTTTGGTGAGAGCAAGTTAATACATTGGGCACTGAGGATGGAACCCTGAAAGCAGAAAGGAGAAGGCTGGACCATGACAAAGGTCATTCTGCCTCCCAGAATCTGAGATCCTTGAGGGCATGGACTATATTTTTCAAGTTGTGTATCCTCGATAATTTGCGCGATACCTGGCACATGGAAGAGCCCATCGTATACTTGATGAATTGATGCAGTTATATAAGTCTGCAGAGGACTAACTTTCCTCTGAAAAAGTAGATTGCAGGAGTGCCCAAATATTCCAATTTAGATCCTGTTGGATACATGGATGAATAATAGGTAGGAAGACAGAAGAGAGTGATGAGAGAGAGAAGAAGGAACTTCCTTCCTCTTAAATTGTTCGGTACGTTCAGAAGACTCCACTATCCCAAAACATTATTCTAGAATTCCAAAGATTTTGAAAAGTTCTGAGTGTGCCATTGTTTATATATAACTAGGGCCACTTTCCAACTGAGAACCCTCCAAGGTGGGGTAGGAGGTTAAACTCCATGCATTGTACTTCAACTTGGTCCTGCAATGGTGCATGCTGAGTGTCAGGCCTGACACCCAGGGCCTAGAGTGGAACACTTCTCTCTTGGCCAGGTCAAACCTCACCCACTGTCCATGTAAGAGTAAATCTGACTTTCCCTAGACTGACTTGGTCCATTTGCAGTGAATTAGAAACCAAGTAGATCCTTATTCTTACTATACTCCACAGCAAGGCATATTCATGTCCCTATTTGGTAATAATGATATTGACTCTCTTTAATTGAACACTTCTTTGTGCCAGGCACAGGTCTCTGTTCTTCCCATATAGACCTCCACATGATCTTCTTTCTTATCACACTCTGGTAGAATACTCCTAGGGCTTTTCACTTCTATAACCTGTCTGTATGATCTCATTTGATCTTCACAAGACACCTGAGAAGTAGGCATGATCACCAACTTACTTATAGATGGGATGTCTGTGGCTTAGGGACCAAAGTTAAATACTTTGCCTAAAGTCACACAGCTAGTATGAGAAATTGGTAGGACCGGGATCCAAATTGTCGCTTTTGAACTCCACACATCAACTCCTGTGGCTTATCATGGGCAGAGACAGAGGATCTCTGATCGACTCGTCAATGACGATGCTGAAGCTAAAGCAGCCATATTGTATAAAGCAGTGGAATTTTGAATCTAAAGCATTGCCATTATCTTATAATTCTCATTCTTCCTTCTTAAACAGGGAGAGGAAAAAGTCAGGGACTTGGGTCTGAGTCCAGATGGGGAGAAAGTAAAAAAAAAAAGGGAGCTGAAGAATGCCAGGGAAGTATTGCTGTTTGAACATGTTAACCCAGGCATGTCTTTGAGGGAACCACCATCACTGGCCTCCTTATCATATTGCAACACAACTCTATAAGTGGGGCTGCAGCTCTCTACTGGCTCAGCAAAGAGGCCCTGTTGGCAGAAAAAAATTTCCTTTTCTGGGGGCAGAAACAGTTGAGTTTCTTGTTACTAATGGGAGGAGATTCTCCCCAACAGTATTGCTTAATAAAACCTCCCAAAGCTCTTTCTCTGCAGATAACATTAGATAACATAAGCTACTGGGTATAATTATCTTTTTATGCATGAGCATTAGCTCTCCCCCTGGGCTCTAAGCTCCTTTCAGATGGGCATGAGTTTCTATTTATCTTTATCTTCTCCCTGATAATTGACAAAATGCATTTCAGAAAAACAACAACAACAAAAAAACTGACATCCTGAGGATGGTTTCTGATTTCAAGAAACCATATCCTTTGAAAACAAATCTGGTGTCAAGCCCGATTTCTGCTTTCTCTTGAAAAATCAGAAAATCTGGTGACACTAGTCCCAAACTCTTGCATGGAGCTGAGTAGCAGCTAATCCCTTCAGACCAGGATTGCAATAGTTCCATCTGGCCAGCTCCACTTACTTAAAAAAACATTGGATAAATTTGCTTATGATACTGGGTATTCAGTGTCTAGTACTTAACTCGATTATTCACACACACACACACACACACACACAGCACATATAGTCAGTTCTCATTATTTGTGGTTAGTTATATTTTATAAAATTGCTTCAAATGCTGAATTAATGAATATGAAATCATGGCTCCTAGGAGAATCCAGGGTTAGGTTTCTGCAAGCCTCTGGTCACAACATTTTTGCCAACTGATCAATATATATCCTTGGTTTATCTGTGTTTCTGTTTAAAGTAGAAGAGCCAAAACAAGAGGGCAGAGCTTAGCTTTATTTGACCTCAGTGGAAATGTACACATTAGGTAGCTAAAAGTTCTCACCATTCTGCACATGTCTTTGAATCATGGTGAAAATACTGGAGTATTGAGTACTGGGGATTACAAATCAATTTCAGTGAGTAGGCCAGTTTGTGAATATGGAATCCATGAACAGTGAGGACCAAATGTGTGTATAATATATACAGAGAAATATATCTGTATACATAAGTATATTCCTTAGTATAGTACCTGACTATAGCATGTGATTAATAGATACTTTTTAAATAAATAACATTTGTTATTTAATATAGTCAAAAATAAAACATTTTGGTTAAGAGTTCATGTATATAACACATGAGGTAATGTAGTAATACATATTTAGTAGTAAAATGTTACTAAATGTAATTTAATCTTTTGATTATGTCCTCACAGATGCATATAAGGACCATCCCAAATGACCTGTCTGTAGAAGTCTATGAAATTCCCTTGAAGTCAATAAGTTCTCCAGAATATACTGCTCATGCTGGTTTAGGGGGAAAAAAGCATAAACAATTTTTTGCTTAATCGTTTTGCTTCTTCACTTTCATCTCTGGAGAATCCTGAAAACCATCCTCTGGTACAGGGGTGGGTGGAAGGAAAGCTCTCTGCGAGGCTCACCAGGCAGGTTCACCTTGACAGAGGCAATGCCATCCCAGGAGACTTCAGGGTTTTCTTCTGCTTCATTTCCACTGCCAGAAAAGGACTCAGTAATAGTTTGGGAAGTGAAGAATTATGGGTACTAGAAATGTTGCTAATAAATAGTTTGCTCTACATTTAGAAAAACAGAAACTCAAGAATGAGGGTTAAGGTAGCAGAGAAGAAGGGAAGAAAAGTAGAGCAATGTCAGAGCAGCTGCAGGCTCTGACACGCGACTCCCAGAACCAACTGGGAGATGGTGGCCCTGGGGGATGAAATAAGGTCATGACTAGAGCTCACGCATACATCGTGCTCTTTGGCTTTCATAGAAAGTGTCTCACTTAGTCCTCATCGCAACTCCTTGCTGGAGATTATCGTGTCTGCATTTTAAGAATGAGGAACTGGAGACCCAGATACATTTGTTGACTTCCAGAATCTTACTTCTAGCAGCAGAGTGGAAAGTGGGAGTTGTCAATCCACATCCAGGGCTCTTCTACTTCTCTTTGGTGACTGTAACAGGAGGGTGCCGAAGCTCTGAGTCAAATGTTTGATGAGCAGAAGTCAATGGATATGTGAACAGCCCGAGTAATGGGGCTACTCTCAGAATCAATTTGGTTAAACTCATAGGCTCAGAGCATTGGTTAAATGAAAGAGCTGTTAGGGACTATGTGGTGTACCTCTCGTTTTTCGGATAAGGAAACCAAGGCCCAGAAAGGTAAAGTGATTTACACAAAGTCGTACAGCTAGTTAGTAGTAGAGTCTGGTCTTGAACTCATGCTTCCAAATTCTGGGTTCTCTTCCTGTTAGACTTGTGTGATTTCTACTCTCATCACACTCTTTTTTTCCTTCCCACTCTCAACAGCTTCACAATTTTGAATTTTCATCATGGAGTTTCAAATACATGGTGGGGGAAATCCTCTCTGTGGTCCACAGATAAGAATTTTCAGACTTCCCTGCTGTATTAATTAATGGCCTCATTAATCCACATTTAACTGTTCAATTAAATGTTTAATGTAACGCTTAGAGGTGCCATCAATTACCATGTGAGAAGCAACTCTTGGAGATCCCAGGCTGGAAGCTGCTATGTACATGTGCGAAATTGCTGTCATTCAGACACACCATGTTATCTCATGATGCTCTATTCAGGGAAGGTGTGTTACATCTCCAGTTTAACTCAGGATGGATTAAATCAGTGCTTTGGAGAAGAATGGAATTAAATGCTTTGCTGTAATGACTCACATCCTCACAAGTACCACTCATTAATTGTAGGTGCTACATGACATGAATGTGCTAGGGGAAGGCAAATATAATATTTTGAATGCTTTTCTTTCCCAAAATTACCCCAGAGAGAGAGAAAAATGATCTCGGTGGTGGTTACTGAAAACATATGCCGGCTTGATTTCCCCAGCAATGATATTAGCAGTGAAGAGTAAAGCATTTGCGCCTCAGCTCAAAGAAAGGCAGCTCAATTTCCACCAAATGTATTCAACCTGACTTAAATAACACAGGTATACCTTGTCTTATTGTGCTTTGCATTCTTGTGCTCAAAGATAATTATGTTTTTCACAAATTAAAAGTTTGTGGCAACCCTACTTCAAGTAAGTTTGGCACCATTTTTCCAACAGGAGATGTTCACTTTTTGTCTCTCTGTCACATTTTGAGAATTTTGTAATTCTCACAATGCTTTAGAATTTTTCATTATTATTATATCTGTTATGGTGATCTGTGAACAGCAATCTTTGATGTTACTACTGTGATTGTTTTGGGGTGCCACAAACCACAGCTCAATATAAGATGGCAAACTTAGTCAATAAATGCGGTGTTCCAACTGCTCCATTCACTGGCCATTCCTCCATCTCTCTCCCTCTCCTCAGGCCTCCCTATTTCCTGAGACACAATATTGAAATCATTCCAATGAATAACCAACCCCACAGTGGCCTCTGAGTGTCCAAGTGAGAGAAGGAGTCACACAAGTCCCAATTTTAATCAAAAGTTAAAAATGATTAAGCTTAGTGAGGAAGGCATGTCAAAGTGGGTCAAAGGCTAGGCCTCTTGTGCCAAAGAGTCAAGTTTTGAGTACAAAAGAGAGTTTTCAAAGGAAATTATGCCAGTAAACATGCAAATGATAAGAAAGCAAAACAGCCTTATTGCTGATATGGAGAGAGTTTGAGTGGTCTAGACAGAGGATAGAGCCAGCCACAACATTCCCTTAAGTCAAAGCCTAATCCCGAGCAAAGCTCTAACTCTCTTCAATTCTATGAAGGCTGAGAGAGGTGAGGAAGCTGTAGAAGAAAAGTTCAAAGCTAGCAGAGGTTAGTTCATGAGGTTTAAGGAGAAAAGCTGTCTCTACAACATAAAAGTGCAAGGCGAAGCAGCCAGTGTGGATATAGAAGCCGCAGCAAGTTATCCAGAAGATCTAACTAAAATAATTCATGAAGGTTGCTACACTAAACAATAGATTTTCAATGTAGATTAAATAGCTTTATATTGGACTTTCACAGCTAGAGAGAAGTCAATGACTGGCTTCAAAGCTTCAAAGACAGTCTGACTCTCTTGTTAGGAGCTAATGCAGCTGGTGACTTTGAATTGAGGCCAGTGCTCACCTGCCATTCTGAAAATCCTAGGACCCTTAAGAATTACGCTAAATCTACTTTACCTGTGCTCTGTAAATGGAACAATAAAGCTTGGCACATCTGTTTACAGCATGGTTTACTGAATATTTTAAGCCCACTGTTGAGACCTACTACTCAGAAAAAAAAAGATTGCTTTCAAAATATTATTGCTCATTGACAATGCAACTAGTCACTCAAGAGCTCTGATGGAGATAACATGTAAGGAGATTAACATTGTTTTTATGTCTGCTAATGCAACATCTATTCTGTAGCCCATGGATCAAGGAGTAATTTTAACTTTCAAGTCTTATTACTTAAGAAATACATTTCATAAAGCTGTATCTGCCATAGATAGTGATTCCTCTGATGGATCTGGGAAAAGTATTAATAAACTGAAACTTCTGGAAAGAATTCACTATTCTAGACACCATTACAAATATTCGTGATTCACAGGAGGTCAAAATATCAACATTAACAGGCATTTGGACGAAGTTGGTTTTAATCCTCATGGATGACTTTGAGGGGTTTAAGACTTCAGTGGAAAAAGTAGCTGCAGATGTGGTAGAAATAGCAAGAGAACTAGAATTAGAAGTGGAGCCTGAAGAAGTGACTGAATTGCCAAAATCTTTAAACTTTAATGGGTGAAGAGTTGCTTCTTGTGGATGAGCAGAGAAAGCGGTTTCTTGAGATGGTGAAGATGCTGTGAACATTGTTGAAATGATAACAAAGGATTTAGAACATCACATAAACTTAGTTGATAAAGCACCAGCAGAGTTTGAGAGTATTGACTTCAATTTCAAAAGAAGTTTTACTGTGGGTAAAAAGGTATCAAATAGCATCAGATGCTATTTGAGAAATCTTTCATGAAAGGAAGAGTCAACTGCTCCAGAAAACTGTATTGTGGTCTTATTTTAAGAAATGGCCACAGCTACTCCAGCCTTCAGTGACCACCCCTCTGATTAGTCAGCAACCATTGACATTGAGGGAAGACCCTCCACCAGCAAAAAGATTATGACTTGTTGAAGGCCCAGATGATTGTTAGCATTTTTAAGCTATTTTTAAAATTAATGTATGTAGTTTTTTTAGACATAATGCTATCGTACACTTAATAGACTACAAAATAATGTAAACATAGCTTTTATATGCACTGGGAAACCAAGCAACTCTTGTGACTTGCTTTATGCGATATTGGCTTTATTACCATAGTTCGGAGTCAGTTCCATTCCTCTGTTCTTCCTATTGACCTCTGTTTCAGCACTACGAACACTGAGATTTCTGTCTGAGATACGTGGCACCTAGATTCTCCTTCTGTCTCGACCCTTTGCTTCTCGTACCTCCACTGAATCAGCTTGTCCACTTGCTCTGCTCACCGATGTCTTTCTCCCTGAACTTTTTGGATCTCAGAGCTGCAGAGATGGTCTCAGGTATTCATCTGCCTTTTTTCTTGGAGCTGTTGTCTACACATTCTCAAACTTCTCTCCTGCCCTCCTGTTCTGTAACTTCCCAGACTCTGTCTAGAAGGTGACCAGAGAGCTCATCTCCAAGTAAGCATGTTTTCACCATGGAGTTACAAAATGCCACAACTGGTAGGGACATAGATCTTTTAGGACAATATTTTTCAAATTATATGCTAGGGATTCCTAGAAGTCCCACATGAAAGTGTCTTCAAGACTTCTCACCTAAGGACAGCGCCGGTGGCACTGAGAAGCAGGCTGAGTGAGGCATCCTCTCCAATCTCAATCATTGCAACTCTATTTTCTGTTTTATGTATCGGGCTTCTCTGCAAGATTTTGTTCCACTGCTAAGAAAACAAGATTGATGCACACCAGTCCAGTTGCAACTTCTCCATGCACAGAAGACCAATTAAAGCCTAAAGAAGAAAGTGACCTTCCCAAGGAGACTTAGCTCATCAGTGGCCAGACCACGTGGAAACTCCAGCCTCAGCCTTTTCTTCCATTATACCAGTGATTGCCACCTGGCTGAACCCTGCGAACACTAGAAAGCACCACAGAAATCCCTGAGGTCTGTCTTTGAGAGATTGACTCACTAGTGTGAATTGGAAATATGTAATTATATTTTGAATTATAAGTTTCTCAGGAGATTCTGACAGATTTGGAAGTTCCTGCATCATGCCCACTGGCCTTCAAGCATCCCATTCCAGCAGGTGTGAAGCAACATAAGGGAGACACCTCCCCACTAATGGGAAGAAGGAAGGAAATCAGAATTCATTCAAATTCCCTGAGCTCCTAAGACTGTAAACTTTCTTAAATAGGTGAGTACTACTCTGGCTTTTGATTTATGGGTTAGAAATCTAACCTTACTATTACACAATCCAAAAATTTGTATCACAATACATTAGTCTCATTAATCCCTACTGTACCAGACACTATGCTAGACAGTAAGAATATACAAATAAATGGCTTATCCCATGCCTAAAGGAGGGAGGCATACAAGTTAATGGACACATGTGACATTGGGGTAAAGGTTCAGATAGAAAGATGTGGGAGCCCAGGAAATGGGAGAACCTCTCAAACTGGGAGAAGGTGAGGGAGTTCTGATACCTAAACTCAGTCAGCTAGATACAGAAGGGTCCTTTCCATACAGAGGAACAGTGTGAACAAAGACATAGACATAAGAAAAGGCTTTAGGTATTTTGAAAGCTGCAAGAAGCTTAGTGTGGATAGAGCTATAGGGAGAAATGGGTTCATTGCCAAAGTGCTGGAGGTGCTGGAGGGTGGAGTAATGTCAGGTCACAGAACTCCCCGTTAAAGAGCTTAGGCTTTATGGGTGATGGGGAGCCACTGAGGCATTTTAAGCAGGGGAGCAAGGCGATCAAGTCTGATTCATATGGAACATCCATGCATTCATTCATTCATTCATTCAGGAATCTCTGATTAAGTGGTTAGGCTGTGCCAGAATTTGTTTCTGACACTGAGGGTACAGAGAAGAACAGACACAACATGGTTTCTGCCCAGATTGCAAAGTAAATGAGGCAGAGGCCATGAACTAGGTCATGGAACATCCAGTTAGCTCCCGCCTGCTGTCATGATCCGTATGCACCCACGGCACAGGACCTCCAGCCAGCTCATGTGATGAGGAGTGGCCAGGCAGGCAGAGAGCTCAGGGACACCCCAACTCCAAGGTTTGAGAAACACCACTGTGTCCATGGCCCACAGCTATGGAGCATATTGTTGCCTCCAAGTAATCATTACTATTACTAAGTTCATTTTTTTTTAAATGAGGTTCTATGATAGAATTAAATTATCATCCTGTGTTATGGACTGAATTTGGTGCTCCTAAAATTCATATGTTGAAGTCCTAATCCCCAGTGTGACTGTATTTGGAAATAGGGCCTTTAAGGAGGGAATTAAGAAGGTAATTAATGAAGTAAGAAGAATGGGTCCCTAATCTGATAGGACTAAAACTGGTGTCCTTATAGGAGGAAGAAGAAACACCACAGATCTCTCTCCTCCCATTCACAGGGAAAAGGCCACATGAGGACACAGTAAGAAGGTGACCATCTGCAAACTGAGAAGAGAGGCCTCACCAAAAACCCTCCTGGCACCTTGGTCTTGGACTTCCAACCCCCAGGACTGTGAGAAAATAGATATCTGTTGTTCCAGCCACCCATTCTATGGTAATTTGTTGTGGCAGCCCTAGCAGACTAATACATCCTATTAGGTGACATTGAAGTGTCTTACTTACAATAAGATTTTTTTTTAAGAACTAGAGGTTGAGGTAGAATCTTTCTAGTAGTGTGTATAGGGGTGGTGAAACCCCATATACCACCCTTTGAAATGATTCACACCTATAGTAGAAAACTGAATTTCATCTGAACATGGTTAAATCCCGCACATGCTAGATTCAGCCAAGAGATGTGGGTTCCCGTCTCAGCTCTGCACTAATAAGCTGTGCAAACTGTCAGGGATTCAGATTCCTTACTCGTAAAACAAGCATGATGGGTGGGGGTGGGGGGCAGTGGCCAGACCCTCTCAAGGTTCTTTAGAGAACCAAGAAAACAAGGATTTTATGGTTTTTTTCCTTCTCTGTTCCCAGATAGGTATTTCAGTGTTGACAAGATCTATTGGGACATTCGCCAGATAAACACATGAATGGTATAGCTATCTAGAAGTGGCCCACTTGCAATAAACCAGATTGGGGAAAGAAATGGACAATTAATTTCAGGCAAACAATAAAAATGTATGAAAATTAAAGATGTAGAGAAACTAATAATGACAGCGATGAGGGCTGGCTCTGCCTTTATTAGCGTCTTTTGTGTTCTTTTATGAAACGTCTATTATCGGCGAACTGGCTGATTATTCTCTCATAATTACTTCATACGGAATAATTAAATAAAATGCAGACAATAATCTTTTATAGACAATTACAAAGAGAAACATTTTTGCAGGAGGAAAGGAAGGGAGGGGTGTTGGGTGAGAAGGCTGGAATGTGATTCCTCGTTCCTAGGCTTTCATGGGGGTTCCTCTGCCAGCACCCAGGCCTCTGTTAAGACCTCCAAAGGGGCTGAAGGCCTCTGTCTTAGGTGCTAAGGGCCTGCATCATCATTTCTTTGGTAAGAGGGGGATTTAGCTTCCTGGTAGGTGGGGAAGTGTGTACAGATTTTACAAAGCAATGCTTGACCCAAATATTCACCTCCGAAGCTTTGATCTCTGTCTCTGGCCATCTGGGGATGTCAAGGTAGTTATGATGACAGAGTCTGAAGCCAGACAGGTCCAGATGCAATTCCCTCTTATTTAAACTATAACCTGGGGGTCATTACTGACATTTCCCTCTTCCTCACCCATCACATCTAACTTATCACCAGTGGTCTTAGGGAGTCTATCTCTAAGATATTTCCTAAATCTTCTAACATTACCTGCATAGGTCATCATTTCTCTTGGGCCACTGTAACAATCTCTGTATAAGTATCCCTGCTAAAATTCTCATGCTCATATAATTACTTCTCCATTTAGTAACCAGTGTGATCTTTGAAAAATATAAGACAGATTAGGTCACTCCTGTATTTAAAACCCTGCAGGGGCTTCCTGTTGCACTTATAATGAAATGCTCCAAATCCTTTTGTGGAACTACAAGCTCTGCCCCCATTTCCACCACTCTCCCATCCTTAGCCGTCAGCCTCGGCCTCCTGCCATCTCCTACAAGACAGTGGCTTTCCTAATCTTAGGGCCATTAGATGTACTCTCCCTTGACTTTTTTCTTGGGTAATTCCTATATATCTCTCACATTCATTAATAAGGACAAGGATTTTCATTTGTTTTGGTCACCTAAAAGAGTGCTTAGCCACCTAGAGCCTAGTTTTGGGGGAGGGGAATAATAAAGTATATACATAAAAATATTTCTAGTATTACATAAGTGATAGTGAAAAATTAAATCAAGGGAGAGAGATGTACTGTGGCTAGGGAGGGTGTCAGGGGTTGTAATTTTAAATACAGTGGACAGATAGACCCCATGCAGGTGATTTTTGAGTGAAGACCAAAAGGAGGTGGAGAGTAAGTTGTGTTAACTGAGATGTCTTCTGAGCAGCAACACCCTGGGAAGCCTGAGCATACCTATCACCCAGATTTTAGCTTCTAAAAGCCATCATCCACTAAAAAGAACTATGGATCCCTGGAAAGTGGCAACTATAGGAATAGGGCAGGGCATGTACAATTAGAATTAATTGCTCAGTGATATGACCAGATAAAAAGGACACAGGATCCAGCTTGAAGGTGCTCCTGCTGGCCAAATCTAGGAGAAATCTGAGCATCAAAACAAATAGTGACAGGAGTGGATTATGATCCACTGAATGAAATAGAAATCCATGAGTCAGCACCGATATAAACAAACACATGAATTGAAAACGGGGAGAAAATAAAGCTCTTCCTTTCAGCAAAATGCCAGCTAGTATAGGTAGGAGGAACAATGGAATTAGGAAATTACCCTTTGAGAACCATCAAAATAATAAACAATTCAGGCAAGAAACATCGATGGATGCTAGAACTAGTGGGTGACAGTGTGATGATGAAAGAGATTTCAAAGTATCTCCAGACAAAATACTTATTAAGTGAAAAGGGGAAAAAGTAATTTTAATAGTGGGGAACCTTGGAAGACACCATCTTAGGTGATAAAAGTTACTATCAATATGAATGGGACTAATTGCCATTGCTTGCCACCTGAGAGAATGCCAATGAGAAGAACACAACGTTACTTCTGGGATATTCCGGCCGAGAAGGCAAAACCCGGGTCTAATCATGAGAAAGGATCAGATCAACTGAGGTTGAGGAATATTCTACAAAATGACTGCCTTGTAATTGTCAAAAAGATCAGGATCAGGAGATTCAAGGAAAGACTGAAAGACTGTTCCAGAGTAAGGGAAACAAGAGACATGTGACAACTAAGTATAACACATGAGTCAGGATTGGTCCCTTTTGCTATAAAGGACAACATTGGGGCTTTTGAGTGACTTGATTGGAGTCTCTGGGTAAAGAGTATATGAAATGTCCTTGCACTGTTCTCACAATTGTTTTGTAAGTTTGAAGTTGTTTCAAATAATATTAATTAAAGAAATGTTACCCTAAACTTACATGCTTCAACTATTTCTATTGAGAAGTTCCTTCCAACACAAATTGCAACTGACTGTGATATGACCATGAATGGTGACAAGACAGTCAACTACCTTGCATCTGTAGGACCTGGGGGCTGCAGCCAACTCTGATGAGGATGAGGAGAAAGGAAAGAAGGAAGAGGTGTTGATGAGGTGGCTTTTTACTTGGCTCTTGGTACCAACTCTCATTTGCAAATTCCTCTCCAGGAATAGTAGCATAATCAGAACCCTTTTAACTCCAAACATAATCTCACCAGTTTTCTTCCTGTGTGGTTGGGAGTGTGTAGGTGGCAGCAAATAGAAGAAAGATCAGAAAAAGTAGAAAAAAATAAATTCTAATGGGAAAAAAGTCTCACCATAATATGTATTCTTCCTTCTCCCTCTACAACCCCATCAAACAGAATAATGAAAGGAAGAAAAAAACAACCAAAAATCAGCCACCACCAGGAAACTTCCCAAGTTCTTCTATGCCAAGCAATAGCAGAAGCCAAAGAAGTAGCATTTCACCCACATGGCCTTATTGTTGATGGACTTCAGCTGGATTGCCCACATCTGGAATATTTATGAGGCTCTGGGAAGGCATTCAGATCAGGAGACAAATCCAAATCCTGTCTCTTAGAGAAGTATGGCAGTAGCTTCAAGGGCTACATTCCTTCTTCAGGTTCAGGTACTGACAACCTGGGCAGCTTGGGCTAACGATTGCAAGCCTGCCTCCTGCAGGATCTCAGTTAGGGCCCAGGGAATACACCTAGCTGCCCACCGCCCCAGGTTCTCTTTAGAATCTGGAATGGTAGTTTGCTTTGCCAAGTGTAACATAAACTCAGAAGCCAGACTGCCTGGGTTCAAATTCTGGTTCTAGCCCTTACCAGCTGTGTGGACATGTGTTGGTTTCTCAACCTGTTCCATCCTAGTGTTCTCATCTCAAAATTGAGGGCTATAGTTGGATCTACTTCTTGAGTTTATTGTGAGGATGAAACGGGATGGGACGTAGCATCCAAGAAGTGTCATTATATTCTCTTTTTGGCTGTGTAAATATTTTTTATTGTGGTAAAAAACATAACACTTAATTTACCATTTTTACCATGTTTAAATGTGCATCCAGTGGCATAAAGTACATTTCAAATTGTTGTGCAATCATCACTACCATCCATCTCCGGAACTTTTTTATTATTCCAAACCAAAACTCTGTACCCACTGAACAATGACTATTCCTTCTCTTTCCCTCTCAGCCCCTGGAAACCACCATTCTGCTTTCTGTCTCTATGAGTTTGACTACTCTAAGTACCTTATATAAGTGGAATCATACAGTATTTGTCCTTTTGTGACTGGCTTATTTCACTTAGCATAACGTCCTCAAGGTTCATCCACATTGTAGCATGTGTCATAATTTCATTCCTTTTTATGGTCGGTCGAATAGTATTTTATTGTATGTATGTACCACATTTTGTTTATCTATTCATCCATCAGTGAACATCTGGGTTGTTTCCACCATTTAGCTATTGTGAATAATGCTGCTATGAACTTTGGTGTACAAATACCTCTTTCAATTCTTTTGGTTTTACTATTATTTCATGCTAAAACTCTGCTTGCCAATCTCTGCCACTTTATGGTAAGAAACTTGTCTGATGCCTGGGACAACCTGGAACTGGCACAGCCATCTCATTTGCCTTAGGAACCTCAGCTTTCAAAGTTTGATTTAAGTAAGAAATTAACATCTATCTTTGATCTCAGCCACACACTCAATGCAGAGAAGCAGAAAGTAGAGAAGTTAATGAGGAGGACAAGGGCTTTGGATTCAGGAAGAGCACCATTAGAGTCCTGGTTCTGTTGTCATAAATCTACATGGCCCTTACCCTGTTCATTTAATCTCTATGAGCCTTAATTTTCCTTTACATAAGATGAATTCTATGCCTAGAATATCCACTCTTTTTTGTAGATAAGGAATCAATATCCGAAATACATAAGGAACTCGTACAACTCAACAAAAAAACTCCAAATAACTAGATTCAAAATGGGTAAAGACCTTGAATGGACATTTCTCCAAAAGAGACATAGAAATGACCAACAGGTGTATGAAAAGATGTTCATCACTAATCATCAGGGAAATGAAAATCAAAGCACAATGAGATATCACCTCCCCCCTGTTAAGGTGATGCCCATTTAAAAAAAAATATGTAATTTCTTAAAACTAATTTCTACTTTTATAGACTGTGATTCTAAATTTAAAGTAACCGAAACACTTTGAGTTTCAAAGGATGCTACAAATTTCATGTATGTTTTATTTGTAGTGAAGCCTGACAACTTGATCCAGAGTCTCTTTACTTTCAATTTACACACAATTTTAAGAAGCATGATTCTGTGATTTCCAGCACCCTAACAGATTATATGAAAACAATTAAGAGGGACTACGGATGTCCAAAGTAGTGAACTGATGGCAATTCAGAGGGACTTCTGACAGCCTGGTACACAACAGAGCAATGAGAAAAAAGGAGGGATGAGGATTGAAAGAATCTAACTTTGCAAATAATTGACTGGCCCCATGTAGTACTTGGGCCAATGAAAGTATCAGTGCATCACAGCACAGCAAAGTAACCAATGCACATAATAGTTCTATTTAAGAAGGCAAATGATAAAGTCCCGAGTTGCCCAAAGAGGGCAAACCCGAATGAAGTCAGACCATCTGAGGGACAGGTTGAGGAGGGGCGAAGAGCCTGGAGCCGTTTAGATCTGAGTCTGGCCCACCTACATCACTTACTCATGGCCAGGACTCAGGTCTCCATCTCCTCCTCTGTAAAACAAGGACGATGATGCTATAGAGAGCTTTGGGGAGGATTTGACAGGATCAGAATGCTGGAAGGTATGTGTCCCATTGCGAGAACTCGGTGAGTGTTGGCTGTTGTTCTGAAAAGGGTAAGTAACTGGCAGAAAAATGATGATGTTTAAAAGCATTTTTATTTTCTAATAATGTGAATCAACCTAGTTTTTTTTTTTTTTTTTTTTTTTAGGCAAATGACAAAGCAGGCCAGAAGGCCAGAGCTATCCTAGGAGGAGTGTGGAAGAGAGCAAGAGAGGTGCTCCCCAGACAACCTGGAGAAGCTGAGTCAGAGTGGATGAACTGGGCCCACTCCTAGTGCCTGTCTTACTCTCAAGAGCTTCAAGCTCTCTCCCACCCTTTTGGGCTAGTAATCCTTTAGAAGTTTATGAGTATTACCATGCGCTAGACCTTGGGATACCATGACGCACAGGGACAACCTATTGTCACAATCCTTTCTGTGACAAGAAATGAACTGGAACATGTTTTCCTGTTGAAGCAACTGATGTTTCACCTCTACTAGGAGTGCACGTGCTTTATAAATTTATGCTGGAGAGAAGGAGGCTTCAATTAAGGGAATGAATCAAGTACTGGCAAAAGTTCAGGCATGAATTGGTGATGGGGGGACAAGGCACAATTAGGAGTTTCCCATTCTTCTTTCAGTTATCTGAAATGTAGGTTGAGATTACATGCATAAAAATAGCCCTGAAATGTATTAACAGATAAAATTGATCAACCTAAGTGCCCATCGATTAATGAGTGGATAAACACAATGTGGTACATACAGACCATGAGTACTACTCAGCTATAAAAAGAAATGAAATAATGTCATTTGCAGCAACTTGGATGGAATTGGAGAACATTATCCTAAGTGAAGTATCTCAGGAATGGAAAAACAAACACCACATGCTCTTACTAATAAGTGGGAACTAAACAATAGGTGCACATGGTCATAAAGTGGTATAAAGGACATTGGAAATGAAGAAGGGGGAAGAGTATGAAGAGGGTGAGGGATGAAAACATACCTATCAGGTACAATGTACCCTGTTCTGGTGTTGGGCACATTAAAAGCCCTGATTTCAGCATTATACAATTCATCCATGTAACTAGAACACTTGCACCCCCTTAATATTATGAAATAAAAAACAAACAAACAAAAAAGAACTTTCAAAACTCCATAACAGGAAAACAAAAATCATAGTAAAAATGGGAAAAATATTTGGATTCTCTAATAAAAAAAGATATAAATTTAAAAAATAAATAAAATTGATATTTAACAATATGTTCACATAAGGAATAAGGGGAGACATTGGGAGAGGAGAGGTACTCCAGTCCGATATTTTCATAGGAAGAATGTTGAAGGAGCTCATGAAGAAAAATCTTTCCTGCTTTGTCTTCATTTACTAAAAATTTACTGCTTTCTTAAAAACAAATTAGGTTGATTCACATTATTAGAAAACAAATGTGCTTTTAAAAGAAAACAAGTTTAATCCCAACAATTTAAATAAAGATTGGACTTTCTAATTGTTTATGTATTTTTATTTCAAAGCAAGATTGAAAAATGATATATATATTTACATATAAATGTGTGTACATAGGTGTAAATGTTCAGATATAAAGTGGATAGTTACACAAAATGATAGCCTATTTCAACATCTTAGATAAGTGAATTCTTTATATAAGTGTGGTGTATGCCACTTAAAGCAAATAGCCATTTTCGTTGAAAATCTTTTTAAAATATGTTACTCTATTCTGACTCATCTTAAACAAAGCTATTAACTGTAATCTGACGTTTTATGGTGAACTCTGGGTCAATATTAAGCACATTGATTACCGTGCTGTGCTGCGAAGCAACAAGGCTTTCATTGGCCCAAGTATTACATGGGACCAGTTGACTTTGTTTTTTCAATTCTCCTCCTTCTAAACATTTAGCGATGAGAACTCACATATATCAAGCAAAATTAAACTCTTAGATAAGGGTATAGGGGAAAAGTGTGTGTGTGTTGGGATGTGGGGGTGGGTGTTGGCAACGTCCCTAGCAGCTGTCCTGAGGTTCCCACGGAAGCCAAAATGGCCTTAGGTGGCTTGAGCGCTTTTCCCTTTGCCCACTCCAAGGAGGTAATGCAGCACAGTGGTTAGGATCCTGGGATTTGGATTTCACTGCTTTCTGTGTGTCCCAGGACAAGTTATGTAACTTCTCTGAATGTTGCTTACCTCATCTGTAAAGCAGGCATACCCGTATGGCCTGTCTCACCTGGTTATCGTGAGCATAATATGATCTGGTGAAGGGTGCTCAGCCCAGTGCTTGGCCCCAGTGGCCCTTCAATGACAGGTGACACTTGTGATCACTTCCTTAGGTCTTATAGACCTGACAGTGCTAACTACAATCATACCCCTTCCCTACTCACACTCACCTCCTAACCCTTTTCCCCAACATTTTATATCTACACTGTCTTATTCATGCATCTTTTAAAATTTTCAGATAATAAAATGTAAGCTCCACAGCAGTAGGATTTTTGTCTCTTTGTTCACTACTAGAACAGGGTCTGGTGTTTGGTGGGCGCTCAATGAACACTTGTTTAATGAGGAATAAATGAATTCGCCAATGAGGGTGGGGGGTGGACGGCACTGGTGAACAGCACGTGGGGCACCATTCCCACCATGAAGCTTAGCGGATAGAAAGATCACACGGTTTCCCCTGATTGTCCTATTTTTAAAGCCCTACAAGCACTCGAGGTGGTGATTAGATACTGCCTCAGACTGTTCATTGATTGCTTCCTGAAGCCCAGTGAAGCAGGAAAAACGATGTCTCCTGTGAGCGCCACCTGCACTTGTAAGGGTGGCCCCAGAACTTGGTTTTCTTCCGGCGACTGTGTTCGCATCTATTCTTCCTGCAGCTTTATGAGCAGACAGGATAAGGACTCCCTCTGTTCTGTAGTTCCAGGGCCGATGGCAAAGCCCTTTCATCCTCTCAGATTCTTTCCCGAACACCAATGGGAATTTTTTTTAAGACTTTATATTTTTTAAAGAAGTTTGAGGTTCACTTTTTCTTTTTTTTCGAGACAGAGTCTCACTGTGTTGCCCAGGCTAGAGTGCCGTGGTGTCATCCTCGCTCACAGCAACTTCAAACTCCTGGGCTCAAGCGATCCTCCTGCCTCAGCCTCCCGAGTAGCTGGGACTACAGGCATGTGCCACCATGCCCGGCTAATTTTTTTCTATATATTTTTAGTTGTCCAATTAATTTCTTTCTATTTTTAGTAGAGATGGGGTCTCGCTCTTGCTCAGGCTGGTTTCAAACTCCTGAGCTCAAACAATCCGCCCGCCTCAGCCTCCCAGAGAGCTAGGATAGATTCACTTTTTATTTTATTTTTTTGGAGCAGTTTTAGTTTCAATTTTAGGAAAATTGGGAGGAAGGAGGAAGGTACAGAGACATCCCAATGGGACTTTTACAATCTACAAGTACTTTCTTTCAGCTGAAAGTTTGGATATCTGTAAAAATGCAAACAGCTTTTTGCAGGGTCAACATTTTTACTCCGTAAAATGGGTGTGGGATCTAATCCACAGATATGTTGGAATATGATGTGTGTGTGGGACTCTAGGCTCAGGAAAAAGGGAGAGAGAGACAGAGAGAGAAGAGGTCATTGGGGTCAAACCAATTTTTTTATTTTGCCTAAGCCTGTCTTGCTCAGCACCAGTAAGCAAATATCCTCTGATATAAAGCACATTTTAGTTCTTTAGTTAAATAACTCTTTAAGAGACCTTTTGCAGAAAGTTCCAAAAAGGTCACAATTTCACACTGTTTACTCATTAACTTAATCCAAGGAAGATAGAATGCTGGTTGGAGTAGATTCGAGACCCTGAAATAACTGCCAAGATGTTGTGCTGTCTGGCTGCTATCTGGGATGAGAAACACGGAGGGGGAGTACTATTCTTAAGTGTTCTCTTGGGCAAGTTAAGGCAGGATGGCAGAGAGGAAGAGTTAGAGATTCTGCATCTCAATATATTCAAATCTTCAACTCCAGGTCCTCACAGTCTTGGGGCATTGAAGGGAAGTCGCTCAGAGTAGCCCTGGGTGCCAAAAAGGAACGGAGGATGCCATCAAACCAGGCTGTGCCCTGTCTTTCCTAAGAATCATGACAGCTCTTGCTATCAGGAGCTAAAGAGTGAAATTGTTCTCCACCCGTGGTAAAGTAAGGCCTTATTCCAGGTTTGTGGTTTCTTTAAGATGTGAGCATGGTGAGCTTTAGATAATTCAGGACTTTTTCCTCCTTTAAACCTTCCCGAGCTGTACACTGCCTTTAAGAACCAGGGAAAAAATGACCTTCTTCCCACATTGCCTGACCTCGTGAGGGATTCCCTTATTTTTCAGTCCATTCTGTGGATGAAACATGTTCCAGTTCTCATGCATTTTCGACAAGTAGCCTCGGACTGTCTTCCAGCTATTTCAGGTATTTCATGTGTGAATCAGTTTCCTGAAGGCAAATAATCCTTTTCTGTTATTGATTACCATCATAACTCATGCAACTTTCCATACCTAAAAACACGTGGCGTGGATGCAAGAGAAACAAAGTTCCACTCTGTGCCCCAAATCATCACTGCGGACTGGTCCTGAGTATACCTGAAATTTCTACAGTAGTCATTAAGAGATTTTTTTTTTGTTCTAAATACATATTTCAAGGTATGATACTGATTGAGAGAGATGGCATAATTGTGAGCTAATATATTCATTCACTTACTTACACAGGGGTTTTTACTGTGCGTTTACCGTGCATGAGGCACACCGCTGGGTAGACTCAGGGGGTGTTGTAAAGTAGAATCAGAGACGGCCCTTGCCCTCCAGGAGTGTGGCAGCCATCAGTCATCCTCACCAATATATCTAATCGTCCTTACTTGTGGGAGTGAGAAGGTGACCTAGTAGGGTTGCATTTGCTCTTCCCTGTGTTCGGGGCCAGGGCACAGGACTAGTTCTGGCTAAGAAGTTATGGCAAGAATCATGTGGGTTAAAACCTTTGAAATTTGGGATTGCTTGATGTTGCAGCATAATCTCACCTATTTTTGACTGATATAAACAGCTTATCCTTTTAATATAGGAAAGAAAGATGGGCATAAACGATTGTAATATAAGGAAATTGTTTAGGGAGATATAGCCAAATTCTTATGGAAACAGTTTTCTTCAATGTGTAGCATATTAGTGAAGGTCCACTGGAAGAAGTAGCAATGGGGCTGGGCCTAGTTTAGGGAAAAATAGCAATTCAGACAAGAGCATTCCAGAAACAGTTGGAGCCCAAGTCTGGAGGTGGAAAGAGTTAATATTCATAGAGTGTTTGTAGAGAGTAATTCAGACTGAATCACAATTATACTAATAATAACAGCTGCTATTTATTTTATTTTATTTTGAGCCAGAGTCTCGCACTGTCACTCAGGCTAGAGTGCAGTGGCATCATCATAGCTCACTTCAACCTCTAACTCCTGGGCTTAAGCGATCCTCCTGCCTCAGCCTCCCCAGTAGCTGGGACCACAGGCGTGTGCCACCATGCCCGGCTAATTTTTCTATTTTTAGTAGAGATGGGATCTGGCTCTTGCTCAGGCTGATCTCAAACTCCCGAGCTCAAGTGATCCTTCCACCTAGGCTTCCCAGAGTGTTAAGGTTACAGGGGTGAGCCACCACACCAGACAGCTGCTGCTTATTGCACGTGCTCACCATGTGCCCACCATGTGCTGTGTTCTGTGCTAAGTGGTTTGCATCAATTATTACCATCCACCTTCACAGCACCCCTGGGAGGTAGGTACTATTAATATTAGTATCCCAATTCTACATGGAGGAAACTGAGGCTTTGGGGGGTTAAGTAACATGCTCAGGCTCCCACAGCCAGCTGATACCACTGCAGAAACTTAAATTCCAGCCTGACTCCGGAGTCCATGCTCTCAAACGTGATGTCATTCTACGTCTGAAAGCAGGCATTTTAGCAGTTACTGAGTGTAGGGGAGAGTCTGGGGCTATGTGTCAGCAAGACTCGGTTTATCCGTGAATGCAGCTCTGCCCACTGCCATGGAGCAGGAAGCAAGCCCAGGGAGGTGAGCAGTAACCCAGCAGGAACAGAAAGAAGGCAGTCGAGGGGAGTGCTTGGGTCCATTAGGGGGCGCCATGTGCCTTCAGACTACAAGGTTGCCCTTGGCTGTGGTTTTCCAAGACCCTTCTGCGGTCTTTGAATTCTAGAAGATACTGCAGGAAACAGAGCTCCAGCTCCAGAAGTCCCCCAAACTGGGTTCCTTGTCTCCCATCTTCAGTTTGTCCTGGCCCTCCCCATCTCTGGGTTATGGAAATGAAATTTCCATGAGACATTTGACCCTTCAGTTTGGGTTTTAAAAGCCAGCCAGAAGTAGCTTCCAGCTGCAATTTTTGAACCAACTCCAGCTAGACAGATGTAGCTGCTCGTCTGGGCCTGCTCACTTGCCCTAGAATAACCCACCACCAGCACTTTTGCCTCCGTAACTCTACTGATATGCTTCTTTCTGCTGCTTTAAATTATCCTCTACGTGAAATGCAGCCTCATCTCTGCACCCTACAGCATCTCTCATCTCTGACTCAATCTCCTCTCCTTCAAGTAGACCCTAAGCCCCTCGTGGGCAGGCACTGTGCTTTCTGCTTCACCTGCAGACCTTAACCCTACCCCAGGGACATGGCAGAGGCTGGGTGAAGGCTTCGGCTGCCTCAAGCCTACTTTACTTCCGTCTTTTCTGATGCCATCGACTGACTTCTGTTCTTCCTGTTACTTTCCTGTGTAACCAGTAGAACACCCTAACATCTGTATCTCCTAATGTGAACCACTATTCTTTCAGACCCGTGTATTTTGAAGGCTTTTAAATTAGCCCTGGGTTCAAATCATTGAGTTATAATTTTCTAGCTCAGACCTCTTGAGCTTGTCACTTAAACCTCATCTGCAGAATGGAAAGATAGTGATGGCAACCATGTACTGTTATGCAAGGATAAATGACAAATAAAATACCCAGCACCTGACACATATTGAATGCTATATGGGTCTTTCTAATCCCCAACTCTCCCTCTGTTGTATTTTCAGGCCTTACTAAAAACAACCTGGTCCATCTTCATCTACTAAATGCACCTCCCCTTGTCTCTGCTCAGTTCCTTTTACTGCCTGTTTGAGCCCAGTGTCTCATCCCCCTGGGGAGAGGGGCTGGGGTGTGTTTCTTCGGAAAGTAGTAACCCAAAGGCACATACCTTGCTGTGGAGCCAGCAGCAGCCCGCTCCATCAGCGTGTGGCCCTGTGATTCCTGCACACTTCAAAGCGTTATCAAGTTGCAGGGAATTTGGTAGCGCTAATCAAACATTTGCTGTGCACCACCTGGAACTGGTGTGTACTTTAAGATAATGTCTAGCTTCAGATTGGATGCTGGTGATTAGAGCAGTAAATCAGCCCCACTTCGTGGTTGCAGGTTTTCTTGGCCCACTTAGCGCATTGGAGCAGATTTCAGCGTGCAGATGTTTTTCAGCTTCCCTTTTCATCTCTGAGGAGAACAATTACAATATCCTGATGTTCTCCTGCCATCCAATTATTCCCATTTTGCTTCTGCATTTTAACTCATCGATAATAAAAGGCGAGAGAAGCTTGAAAGCCTCTGTGCCGTGCATCTTTGTTCGAAGGTGTCATTGTGGTGGTAACCTGTGTGTGGTTTTCAGCTGAGTGAGACCCTGGTTAAGGTCTCGCTGGAGTCATAGGGGGACTTTCACCTAATTGAGGGCAATTGGCTATTTGGGTTTACACTCACATCCCGTCTCTCTGCAACACTCGCTCACACATACACGCACCCTCCTGGGTCCTCAGTTTCCTTGTGGTAAATTTCCATTTGCAACATAAGATGCAAGACAGGTTGCTGCTGCTGTCGGGGCAACACAGGGATAGCTGCTGGGCAGCGGGAGGTGGGGGTTGGGAAGGACGGAGCACCTTGTGGGGGTAGTTGGCTACATACCACCCAGCAGAGGGCAGCAGTGCCTAACAGTCAATCCTGAATCCCTTCCCTCACTCAGAGACAGGCTAAAGCATGTTGCGGTGACTTTGGGGAGTTATCTGCAGTCCCTAGAAAGTGGGAATGTTCCCTTATGAGGGGCTGTGCTGATTCCTACTAAGGAACATAGAAAAATCCTAGAGCCAGGAAGCCATTTAGGGAGCAAAGACCTGACCCATTCATTTTACAGCAGGAGGATTTGTTCATGGACTCTCAGGCTAGTCCTGGGAGGGTACTTTTCAGGATGCCATGCTGTTCCTCACTTTGAAGGTGAAATCACCAGCTATGGGAGGTGGGACCAGCATATAGCAGCCAGAGGAGAGGGTCTAGGTGGGCTCCTTACATTCTTACCCCTCCTTTTAGTGCTGTGGGTCAGTCCTAGTGGTTTAAGAGAAAGTACAAAGGCTTCTAGTCTCAGCGCTCTCATTTTCAAACAAATGCAATTTACCTCCAGTCTCTATTTCCCTGTGTAGCACCTATGCTAGCATGTGTCGCCATCTAAAAGCAATTCTCTTTCCCCTCCACTCAATCCAGGGACTCTCCTTGACTCTCTCAACTTGTTCATTTTCTGGGGATTTACCCTTAATATTGGCCTTTCTTCTCAAATCCATCTTGCAAAAGAATCTCAGATCAACCTCACTCATCCTTCTCCCCTCATGTCACTGCCAGGGGCTTCTTGGGGGCTTCAGGGAGGAGAGGGGAGGGAATCCATGGGTTCAGAAGTGGAGGATATTAGGAAGCTCAGGCAAGCAGAGCCCAGGGCAGCCACCCAAGGATATTTTTCAGATTGCTTTCCTGTAACATCCAGCTGGGACAGTGGTTTAGAGATTTTGAATCATAGAACAACTTGGGGCAAGAGTAAGCCTGGGTGGCAGGTCTAAATTGGATCCAGAGCATCACGAGAACACGAACACCTGAAGGCCTGTGAGAGCCCCAAGAGTCGAGGGAGAAGCAGAAACAGCAAGGGAGGTGGGAGTTTACCCAAAATAAATCTTGGCTATATCAAACTTTTGTTTAGGGCCATCAGGGAGGCTGTAGAAAAGACTTCTGCACTGGCCAGGTAGTTGCTTGGGCGACCTCTAAGCCCATGTCAACCCTCAGCCTCTGGGATTCTATGAGCTGGGTGGAGTTCTGAAATGCCTTTGATTGAAAGGCATTTCACATGGTCATTACATTTCCCACTTGCAGCTGGGGAGCTGTTTTAGTATACAGTGGGCCAATTTGCTCTATTTTCCACACCTGTGCTGCATAAGGCCCTCCTGGGTACTTCTGGGAGCTGCAGGGGATTGTGGGAAAAGCGCTGTACTTGAATCAGGAGGCATGGGTCTTGGTCCTACATTTCTCACTAACCCATTGTGTGATCCTCGGCAAGTCACTTTTCCTCTCTGGTTTTTAGTTTGCTTTTCTATCAAATACAGGGGTTGAAATACATCAGGGAAGGCAAATGTACAGCACAAATGAAGCCAAGCAGGCTGTGCCCGTAGCACACATGGCTATTAGACCAAAGCATTCTTTCCTACTGAACAAGATTCAGAATGCTTCTCAGCACTGCATTTTAAAGAGCCGTGGTCAACCAAATAGAGCTTTTCGCTGGGGTTAGAGCTGTGTGTCATCACTGGACTAGACAATTTTAAAGGCTATTTGCAGTTATAAAGTAAACTCTTCCCCTGTCATGTATTACCAATGAGTCATACAAGAAAACGGACATCTACAGCTCTTATCAGAAGAGCTACATGAAATATAAAAAGAGATATTTGAAAGTATTGGTGTAAATCAATTAAAAGTATTTAATAAGTGCCTATCAAGTACCCAGCACTTTTATAAGTTCTTTATAGAGTGATTCTGCCTAAGTGACAAGTATTTCAGGTGCTAATGACAATTGACTTAAACACACTCCGACCCATAAGGCTATATGATTCTTTTTTATAATGCAGGGTAGAAAATCACTTAGTCTCCAAATACAAAAAGTGGGGTGGAGGAAGTTAAGTACTATGAAGAATTAGGGAGGCATAATATGGTGGCTAAGTGTACTGCAGACCGAGTCATTTAGACTAATGCTAGCATAAATGCCTGTTTTGTATGAATTATCCCCCTATACCTTCAGGAAGCTTAGAATCCCATTGTCCTATACCCCTATTATTCTACTCAATAGATTCTGCCATGTATTACATTTCTGTAAAAGTACAAGCTCTTTGAAAGTAGAGCTTGTATTTAATTCCTCTCTGTACATATTCTCAGAATCTAGCACAAGTGTTACTCCTAAATGTTCCTTGAATTGAGTTGAAACCAAATTTCGTCCCCAGTCAGTCTTATGAGGAGCTTACGGCAAATTGGATGATCCATATAATTGGATCACTAAGAACTATGCTCAAGACAAGCAGAAGAAGAAAGAAAGAAAACATTGATTCAAGTGTAGAAGTCTTCAATTGGCTCAGGTCATGATCTAGACGCAAAAAAATATATATATATATTTGCCCCAGTCCTGTGTCTTTTTGGCTTCTATGGTGACTATGGTCAACAGACCACAGAAAATAAGTTCCGGAGGTCTTTCCCTCTCTGATCATTAATTTTCTCAACTATAAAATAAGAGGTTTGCTCAAGAATATATTTAATGTTTTCCAAATCTAACATCCAATGATGTTTTAATTCAAAAAGTCCGAAGTTATCTATTAACCACATATATGCCAATCATCACTATCCAAATGTATTGCACGAGATAGATTCAAGCATGTCAGGTTCTGCCCTACCAGAGAGCTCAGTTCTAGCTGGTAGAGGGGATAATTCACACTTTAACAAGTACAGAGCACTGGCTGGCTTCCTTTGTGAAGACAGGTTTACCAGAAGAGTTTAAGAACAGCTTTCTCAGAGGATGCAAGCTATAAAACCATAGGTAAGATTTCCCTTCTCAGGGCTGAGAGCCTAACAGTGCTCAGGACAATTTAAGAAAGTCTACAGGTCTAGATCCTGGAGAACGGAGCAGGGCAAGGCAGCACCACATTTATCAAACAACTTCAGAGTCAACGATGTATTTTCACAAGTGTTGCCACTTTTCATCCCTGATGACAAGGCTAAGAGTTGTTATTTCTGTTTTCTAGATTGGGGAAATGAGCTTCAAGAAGGTCAAAACATAGTTAAATTGATTTTGTAAAAGAAAGAAAGAGCAGCTTCTAATATCCAAAAGCTGGCCTGGCAATTACAGCCAGGCCATATTATTCTCCTATTGGACGTAACCAATCTCAAAGGAATACTAACCTCAGATAAGGTTAATTTAAGACCATGAAAAAGTAAGACAAAGCAAGGCCACTTCATAATTTTGTCTAAACGTAGACAAAAACAAGGCCACTGTGCCGCCCTAACATACCAAACACTCCCTCTCTTGGATAAAATGAGTGACTTCTACTTTCTAGTTATAGATTTAGCCTCATTCTCACTGCGGACATGATTTACCGAGATACCCAATCACAGACTAGTCTCCACTTTCTGATAGCATCCAATCTTGAGCAAAACTTTATTTCCTTAGGCCCTCTCCCAAATCACCTAATCAAGGCCAAAATCTTATAATAGGTTCTTTCTAACAATCTCTTGCTAAGATGCCCCAGGATTTCCCATGGTGTGCGCTCTCCCTTGCTACAAAATGTACAGTAATAGACTCAACTGGGTCAACCATAAGTGTGTTCGATGGTTTTTGGCTAAAGGACATTGACAGTTTCTATAAGGATAAATGAGTTGTCACGGTCATTCAGTTAGTAGCATTGGTCTTGTGATATCTGGGCCCTTGTTCTTTCCAGGATGCCACATTACCGAAGGAAACAAGACAACTGTCCCCACCACCGCCATAAGAGAGAGGCCCAGAAGATGTAGTGGCAGCTGCCATGAGATAGTTGAAAGGCACTGGAGTGTGAGGGGAATGAATCATCTTATTAGTTCTATTTAAGGTGCTATTTCAATATTTCAAATCCCTTTCAGATCAAATGATCCCAGTTGAACCTTATATTACTCTGGTGAGAAAGGTGGGGTGGGCATTACCGGGCCATCGGACAGGTGAAATGGGAAGTGATTTACATGGGGCCCCTTAGGTAGTTAGTGGAGAGCCCCTTATCTACTCTACCCTACTCCTCCTACAGGTCTGGGCATGAAATGGAGTATACACATGCCATTGTTTTTGGTCATGGTCAAGTTCTGTGATAATTGCCAAATTAGAGGATGGGAGACTCAGTGGGGAGGATTTTCATCTAAAATGGGCATGAAGGTTTGAAAGAATCACACACTAAGTGTGAGTGAACAGTGATGCAGCTTTAATAAAATTTGATGCACTCTTAGGCTTCATTAAAAAGCAGATGAGGTTCACACTGGTGAAAGTCACTATCCAGGCAGGCTGTTTTAAAGTATTTTGTCCAGATCTGGGGACCTTTTACAGGATCATGGGTAGCTGGAGTGCATTCAGATAAGAGTGATGACTCTGAAGACTGGTTTGGAAACCAGGTCGAAAAAGGAATGGTTAAGGGAAGGAAAGTGGGAGCAGTTAGCGTGGGGAACAGTTCCGTGTGGTGGAGATATGATAGCTGTCTTCAGACATGGGAAAGGCCATCACACAGAAGAGAAAATAGACTTTCGCTATGTTACATTTGGAGGCAGAATTAGGACCAGTGGGTGGAATTTATAAGAAGCCAGCTTTTGGCTCAATATAGGAATTGTCTTTTTAACATGGAAAGCTATCCAACAATGTAGATGGCAGTAAGCCTATTATTCCTGAGGGAATTTAAGTATAACCTGGAGGACATTTTCTGGAGGACACTTGAGAGCAGAGCCTGGGCTTGGGGAAGGTTTGTGCTCCACAACATCTGTGGTTGTTCTACCTCTGATATGTCTACTTGGGTGGCTTTAGGCACTGTGTTAGGCTCTGGGTGAAAGTTAGGGTGAGGTAGGGAATTCAAGGATTGATACAATACAGTCACTTTTCTATGTTGTGTTTGATCCTTCACTACCTTGGATTTTAATTTAGTTAGTTTTTGGTCATATATCATCTTCCCATCAGATTCATTTGATAAAACTGTATCAAGCACATATGTGTTCCAGGCTCTGTGAATACCTTGGTGATTAAAACAGACATGGCCTCTCTTCTCATAGAGTTTCATCATGACCTTAAACATGAGAGCAGGAACTGTAATAAAATCTAATTTAAAGTCTCACAGAGCATTAGTAAAATGTTAGTTCATTAGCATGGTTGCATATGGGAGGGTAAAGTAGAATTCAGCACAATTGATGTTCAACCCCAGACACTTTCTGCTGAATCACTTGCCTCCTCCATCAAAACTACTTCCAGAAGTTTTTGAAGTCAGTTTTCACTAGAGATAGGGGATGACCATCCAAGTTCAATTCTAAATGTTAACTGTGCTATAATAGCTCATAGATTCTTCTCAAGAAGTAGTTCAACCAAAGATTTTACTCTGGAGACAGGAATAAAAGGCACTGTCTTCAGACTTCTTTACCAGTAATTCAATTCAGTTCAGTTCAATTCAATTCAATTCAATCCGATTCTTAATAGGAGCCTTTAAGGCACTATGCTAAATACCCCAGAGAATTCAGAAATAAGTAAGACCTAGTCCCTAGCCTTAGGAGTTTACTGTCTGGTTTGGAGCCCACAGATAAATAACCATAAATTCAAAGTAAAGTATCTAAGTGCCTTAAGGGAGAAATAAGGAGATAGAGATTGCAATGGTTTTCTGGGTTCAAGAAGGAAATGCAATTTCACAGGAATTTTGAAGAATGTGCACATTTTTATGGTGATAGGGGGTGAGGATCAGGATCTTCTGGGATGATGGATGAGCAAGCCACAGAAATGAGAAACTGTGGGATTTCTTTGGAGGGATTCCTGTAACTGGAAGGTTGGTAGGTAGTTGCAGGATGTGAAGTAGGAAGATGGGGCTGCAGAAGACAGAGGGTTGGATGTCCAGATCAAGGGTTCATTTTAAGTTGAGTAGATAGCAGAGAATCATGGAAGGCTTTCGTCCTGAGAAAAGGTGTAATCATAGTCATAGCATAGAAAATGTGCCTCTGGCAGTCTTGGTTGGATTAGAAGTGGAGGTGACAAGGCAGGTGTCTAAGAGGCAGAGAATACTCAGACCAAAGGGTGGACAAGTGAAATGGAAAGAAGGGGGTGGATCTGAGATGCTGAAAAAGGAGAACTATAAGGCTTCAGCTTTGGGATAAATGTGGTTGGGAAAGGATAGGGGGAATGGAAGAAATGGGGAAGAGTAAGTGCTGGGCAGAGATCCAATGGGAAGGGCTGGGTTTTTGACATTGGTTTTGAGGTGCTGTTAGGACTTCAGGTTGAGAGTTTACTTGGAAGTTGGAAGCAGTGTCTAAATCTTGAGATACGAGTTGGGATTAGTACCAGGAATTGACAAGTTATGTGGGCAGAAGCCAGTGTTGTATGAAAAGATAGAACCATCAAGGGATTGAATGTAGGGGTCCTCGGAAGATTTGGGGGAAAAACCTGCATTTGGGGAAAAAGAAGAGAAGAAGGTAAAAAAGACAGAGAGCCGGGTTTGTGATGAAGTCATCACCAATGAGCAGACCATAGGAAGCAGAGGAGACATTTTAAGAGAGGTAGGCTGGTGTCAGTAGATCAGTGTACAGGGTCAAGGAGGATCAGGAATGAGAAATGGTTTTCCATTTTGGCAATTCCAGATGTTTCGATGACCTTTAGAAAGCAGCATCAGAGCATGGTGGAAGAGGCAGTCAGATGGCCATGAGCAGTTGAGGCTGTGGAGGGAATGATGTCAGCCACATTTGAAAGGGGATAGGAAGTGAAGAAACACTTTGAGAGGACAACAGGGTTGACAACATATTTTATTAAGACAGGAGAGATAAGAACCTATTTTTAGGAAGAAGTAGGTAGAAAGTAAGAGACTAAAAGTATGAGCAAGAGAAAAGGACCAAAAATCTAGTTGTAAGGTCTCTATTGCATCAACAGTCAGAAATCAGGATTCATAGCTCCAGAAGTTGCCATTTCCCATGGGCAGATAGCTGGCTTACAAACCTAGTCCCAGAGCCACGCCTTGGCTCACTATGTCACCTGCTCTAGGGATGTTCCCACCCTGTGCCCATCCCACTACCATTGAGAACTCTCTTTAAATGCCCCACCTGGGGGTGATCTCTCTTTCCTCTGAACCCCTGTTGCACTAACAGCAGAACTACCCAGAGTATCCTAGAATGATTTTCTTTCCTGAGTGTTTGTCTTTCCAACTAGACTCCTGGGGGCTAGGAACAGGTTTTATATTTCCCTTAATTCTCAGTAACCCTTACCAGAATCTGAGCACAACAGTATCTTAGAGTCATAGAATTAAGTTCACAAAATCCAGTACCTCATTTCCCTGATGCGGAAATTAAAGTCTGGAGAGGCTCCTGACTTAGTTTACTCATTATGTCATTTGTCAAATACTCACTGAGCATTTATTTGTGGCAGATATTATGCAAGATGCTCAGGACCTCAAGGAGACAAAAAGAGTCACAATCTAGCTTGGAAGAGAGATGTAAACAGAGCAGCAAAATACAAAGCGTACAGAGTGAAATGGTGGGGAGCAGGAGGAGCTGCCATTAATTAAATAGGGGAATTGAGGTTAAGTCCAGAAAAGCATCAAGGAGGAGGAACTATTTTCCCTGTACCTTAAAGAAAGATCAAGCACTGTCTTGTTAAAGTCCGTGCCAAGGCATAGGCCAAACCTCCCAGACTCAAGCGGCTACTCTTCCAACTTGGGCGATGGTTCATTGCATGATTGAGTAACCGAACTGATGGCTCAGTCCGTGGCCATAGTCTCCACCCTCCCCTGGCCAGCAGGTACATGTACTGCTGTGGACATGTACTGCTGCTTGTTAGATATCTGGGTGAGCGAGGAAGCCACCTCCAGGGAGGGGGAGGAACAGGATGGAAGTGGTGAGGCTGCCTATGATTGGTTTGAGATAGAAACGAAAGGGAAGGGGTTGGGAGAGTGTTGTCAAGGATTGCTCACACCACCTGTCCCGCACTCCCTCCATGCTAGTGGTTCAATAGTAGTAGTATTACCTTTGTAAAACTGAAGCTTTATTTATTCAAGCGCATGTGCGCACAAGCATGTGTGTGTGTGTGTGTGTGTGTGTGTGTGTGTGTGTGTGTATTCAAGGGTCTCTCTACTTCCAGAACAAAGGGGCTCAGGCCCAACCTAAGGGCTGTATCTTTAGGTTAACACACAAACGCCACCTTGTTCGGTATCAGATGTTTTTGGTCGGAGTCCCCCAATCCTCCTGCCTTGCAGTCCTAGAATTTAGTTCTCTAGGTTAGAAGTTGGGATCAGCAAGATGGGTTCAATCCAGAGAGATGGAAGGCAGGGGAGGGAGAGCTAGGGACAATTCCACAATGAAGGCTGAAGTTTTTAGCAGCAAAAGCCCGTTCAGCAGCAGAGACATGTTGGCATCTCAAGGAGGGCTTGAGGCTGGGAGTCTGCAAATGGCTTGTGACCTTGGTTTTGCCTCTGTCAATACAGTAACCTCGGGGAGCCTCTAATGCCTTCTGGATTTCTTACTCCTCATCCTTAATGTGAGAGGTGGGGGTGGGAGTGGCGACTGAACAGCCTCTGAGATCCCTTCCAACTCTGGTGGTCTCCAGATTTCTAATTGGAACCCCAAGAAGGCAGCAGCTTGTCATTCTCTCTTCTCACCTCAAGAGGAGTCAGAAAATATTTGGCTCTGGCTCTTTAGCATGGGAAGGGGTGGCCCACAGACATCACAGTCGAGATATTAATAGATTATTCCAAATGTTATATTTGCATAGATGCACCACTCATTATGCAGATTGCCAATTATGAATTATTTGTTCTTTCTTCCAGGGGAGAAGCTATTTATTTGCAAACTGCACACTGGTGACTTTGGGCAGCCTGGAGACAAGCCCCTCACTCAGCACATCCCTTCGCAGGGCTCTCTGCAATGACTTGTGCTTTGACACGTTCTTTAAGAGCCAGGTGAGGTCAGCAGTGGGCGCTGGGTAGGGAGGTGAGGAGAGGGAAGCCAGCGACAGGATTTTAAGAGGAACACTAAAATTAGAAGGTCTTGAGGTTGTCGTGATCAGATGGCTAATGTGAAATGGAAATAGTTTTGCTCTAAGTTAGGCGCAACCCACAACGTGCTCACTCCTTTTTAGCCACAGCATTTCTTTTGTCCGGACAACGAAGATCAGATCCCTTCCTTGCAAGTCAAAAAAACACCAACTTTAACAGTAGCCTTTACTAGTAACCACTGATTGAGCACTAACTATGTAGGGACACTGTCTTTTAAGTCCTTTACCTGAGTTGCCTCATTTCATCTCACAGCTATTAGGAGACACTGAAGCTTAGAGAATTTACATACTGGTCCCATGCTGGGCTGGTATTTGATCACAGGCTGTCTGATCCCAGAGCAGTTAACCACTATACTACACTCTTCCTTAGACACTTAATACTTTGACCGTGGGCCATTTTTCTCATGGCCATATATAAACAGGAGACTGAGTTCTGTGGGCATGCAGGAATAGGAGCATCTGATATAGTGCTCTGGTCATCCTATTAGACTCCAGTGCTCCACTTACGCCTCTAAATCTGAGAGTAGCCTGAAGTTGGCTCCAGAGGGGGCTCGCAGGTGATTAATGAGTTTTTAAAAGGGGAAAGAGGGAGGGCTGTAGGGACTGTTTGCTATGAAGAAAATGAAGAAGGTGAGAGAATGTCTGAGGCAATAACTGCACCTAGGGTTGGAGTGTATAAAATCATAGACTCTTGGAAGGAGGAAGAAGCCTGGAAGACACCTAGTCTAATATACCCCATGCAGCAACCAGGCTAGAAAGAGCTCTGAGCTGAATGACACAAATGTGTGAAGATAACGGGGCAAGGGGAATTTTCTCCCAATGAGAGGGAAGGACAAGAGGAAGTTGATTAATGTGTCCAGACCTAAGTATGGCGTCATAGGACACACACGGAAATGAGCCCCGTTCTCAGGGTGGAGCTGGTTTAGTTGGGTTTTAAGACTTCAGGATGAAACAGACTCCACAGAGAGTCTACAAGCGACAGAAGTGTGGTCTAGAGCTGTTCTGTTTAATCTGGTAGCCACTAGCCACACGCAGCTATTGAGCATTTGAAATGTGACTGGTCCACATTGTGCTGAAAATTTAAAACTACTTACTAAATGTCAAATACTTAGAATGAAAAAAGAATGTGAAATATCTATAGTGTTTTATACTGATTATATCTCAAAATACTATTACACATATATTAGATTAAATGAATATTATTGAAATTAATTTCATCTTTTTTGAAACTTTTTAAAATGTGGTTACTGGAAAATTTAAAATTACATAGGTGGCTTGAGTTATATTTCTCTTAGATTGTGCTGGCCTAGATCCTGGCCACCTTAGGTGCAGTGCATGGACTATGAGCACAAATCGCAAGTGCCACCTGGGAGCTCATTAGGGATACAGAAACTCAGGCCCTGACCTGGGCCTGCAGAATCAGAATTTTCGTGTTGACATTACCCCAGTTGATTTGTATGCACACTAAAGTTTGGGAAACATTGGCCTCAACCAGTGACCCCATGTCTCCTTTGTGAGTTGGTCTGTTTTAGTCTTCGCACTGAAACAATGCTGGCTCTGGCAGTAACTCCCTGATCAGATCCCTTCCTCAACCAAGAACAAGTCCATCCTCAGTCTAACCTTAAATTTCCCATCTATCACAAAAAAAAGAGCTGCAGAGGATCTCCAGTTCTATCTACATGCTATGACCTTATGATTCCAATGTGGAAATTTTATCTGATGAAAATTAATTACTCCTCATAGCATTTAATTTTAGAATCTCTAGTTACTAGCCAAGGTCTTATCTCAAAAGGTAATACTCTTCCAATTCTTTTCAAGAACATTTGTTAATTCTGTACCAGATAACCCCGTTCTATGTCCTTTTTAAAACTTTATCTAGGTATTCATAATTATCAATGAATTTACTTGTAAAGCAAGTAGTGGAGAGTTTAGTGTTCGTAATATAGGCATTTAGTGGAGAGAATGTTCAGACACGAAGCCATCAGACACTTACAACTGGTTTTTTGAACTTCTTCTCTGGGCTAGATCTGCACAATGAACACTAATTGATTTCTCTTCATTAGACAGACAGTAAGCAAACACTAAGGGAGACAGAAAACACAAGGGTTCAGAGGATGGCTCTGGAGTCAGAAGGACCAAAGTTTCTATCTAGGCTCTGCCTGTATGTGTAATCGTGGATACGTAATTTTACCGAGCACAACCTCAGTTTATTTCTCTGCTAAAAGGATTACATGGTGTCACTGTTTATTCACTCAATAGATTGTATAAGGATTAGATTACTTTAGTATGCTATTAGGGCTCAATAAATATTGGTTATCACCATTGTTATTTTTATTATTAATATTATTAGTTGAAACTAATATAGTATGGGGCTAGATGTTATATGGGTGAAAAGAGTCATAGGACAGGGTCTCCTAACTGTAGTTGAACACCACATGGGGGAAGTGGAATTTGAAATGATCTTTGAACTACAACAAGATTTGGAGAATGGAAGATAATCTACTTTGCTGTCCAGAAGGGCAGAGTGGGAATTATGGTGAAAAAGGCTCGTTGGATCCTTTTTGGGGAAACTGAGGAAGAAGGGATGTTTCAGGACTACAGGATTAAACATTTTTGACTCGTGTTGGGAAAACGAGTGTCTTCACCACTAAACCAGGGTACACAGTTCCTTTACCTTTGGGCGTGTTGTTTTGTTTTGCCTTGGGGGACAACAGATTATCCCATCAGGCCCGTCTCCCTGGCCTGTCTTCTCCTAACCGGAGTATTGGCAGTGGGATCCTGCTCCCACGCTGACATTTCCCTGAGACTCATTTCATGCTATTTCTTCACGGGGGCATCTGGGCTGACAATGCAAAGAGACTTTTCCCACATAATTGAAAGGAATTTCTGATTATGCGCGGGGATGTCAGCCATGATGAGGTCTTGGACTGTTTCCAATTCCAGCCGCTCTGATGACAGTGTTCCAGTCGCCCTCTCTCTCCCCGCCTCCCTGGCATTCTCCCTGTGAACTTTTTGCTCCCTTCTGGGAGTGATTTCTCAAGATAATATGCTGTTTCCAAGCTTCCCCTTCTCCCTCCAGATTGATGGGCCCTGCACGAAGTGTACTCTTTCTGGGGGCCCCCGGCTCAGAAGCGCTGCTATTTTGCAGACCCACAAAAATCTCCTCAGTGGTTACCCTATCGCGTTGGTATCTGGAACCCTGCGCCTGACAGGAAAAGGTTGAGTGAACACACATATATTTTGGGTCTTTCTTTAGAGAAGTCCTTTTGCATATGCAGAACAAAGTGAGGGCTGCATTTATCTCTGACCTTTTCCGGCTCTTTTCTTGCATCTGTTAAGGGAAAAACAGGCCTCTGAGCTCACCAGCCTCGTCTCCCACGGAGCAGATGATAGAGTTGCCTGGATTCACTTCCTCACCAGCCCTCGTTCCCCAGGCCTGTCTGAATCTTTCCCTGGGCTGCTTCTCCTTACAGTTTCTGGAGTCTCTTGGGGAAAAATGAAACAGAGACTTTGAGGAGTGGTTGAGGCAGGGACTAAACATTCGTGACCTGGGCTTCTCTGGTGTGTTCAGCCTTCATAGCCCTTTCCCGTGAAGAAGATTAAACCTATTGCTATTCCTTTTGTGTTTCCTAGTGGGATCACCTCTGACATGGGGGAAGGGTGCTTAGCAGGAACAGAGAAGGGAAAGGTGGAGAAAGCACCCCCTTGATCCCTCAGTGCTGATCAGAGATGATGGCTTTGCCTAGATCTGTGACGGTTCGGACTCTCAGTCTATAGAGTTCGTCAAGGATATAATTTGATCTAGGGGTGCCTCCGCAGGGGAAATCTACCAACACACTTTTTTGCCATTTCTTATAACTTTCCTGGAAAACAGCTATAACATAGTAGAAAGAATTCTGGACTTGTTATGGGGATTTGATTCTGCTAGACTTTTTAGAGGGTGTATGCACTAGACTGTGAGCTTACCAAAGGGTCACCATGTCTGCTTGGCCTCCCTGTTGCACAGAGGTGTTTATTTATGAAAATATAATTTGGAGCAAGTTCACATATAAAATATGTTTCTATGTATGTGTATATATATATATATATATATATATATATATATACACACACAAACAGATCTACCTTTCTCACAGCTTTGCTTTTGCCATTAAAAGAGATGAAATGAAAGCACCATAGAACAATGCTTTTGGCATAAAACATTTACATATATAAAGTTTATTTACAATTTGAATGCTAACCTTCAGTCAACCCACCCATATATAACATACCCATCTCGGGTTGTTGGCATTTCACTACTAAATATACGATATTTCCTTGGATTAAACCCTACATTTTCCTAATAACCTCCTTTAAAATGCAAATGCACCTGGGTTGGGCATCACATTAAATCATATATGAGAATTAGTTTGAAAAATGACTTTTCTAAGAAAAACAGAAGCAATCAAATATCTTTATTGTTTAGCCCCAGAAAGGAGTGGGCAGGGAGAAAGATACTGGAAGAGAGAGCTGGAAATTGAGTTTCCTTCATCAGAGACTGAGTTGTCCCCATCCTTCTGCTCTAGGCAATGAGGCCTACTTCCCTTTTACATGCTGCGGGACAGTAAGGGGTACAGACAGAGAAAGGTGAGCAATGATAGCATTTCTTTGTTTGCTTTTTCCACATTGACCAAGACCCGTACAGAACAATTACTTTCACCTAACGGAAAATCTTAGCCTTTCCCAGGTGACTGGTTGCAATCACCCACTCAATTTAGAAACCCCCATGACAACATCCTAACATCCCGATTTATTGCTCAGCTTTTTCTTGGGCTGACAGGGATGAAAATTCACTGCTTCGGAAGGCCTGCCATTCTACTGTTGAATGGCCAAAAATTTTATGAAAGACTAATTCAATTGGATGATTAAGAGCTTTGGTATTTATTGGCTATTAGCATTACTTGGAATTCTTTGGTGTCCAATAGGACCAATTTCTCATTGGTGTGAGAGGAGCAAAGAGTTAAGACAATCCAAAGTAAAATTATGAGAAAATTGAGATTTGTCTTAAGTGCTTTTATCTCCACTTGTTCTTTTTATTTCTTCCTTGTCTGAATGGACTTTCCTCTCTGACCCCAACACTGGAGGCCCCAAACCTTTCTAGGTTTGACATTTGCGAAGTTTCATGGATTGTTAAACAGAGATGATAAATCTGACTTCCCAAATGCTTAACAAGGGAAATGACATTATAAAGTCATATGCCCAATGTGGCAGGAAATAGCCTGTGGGTTCTTCCTTAAATCTTGCCATGGAAGCAATCATCAGCTCCACCCACATCTCAGTCCCCAACTTCTAGTGGCTGATACCCAGGGAAAAGCTAACAATGGATCTAAAGAACCAAGGTTTCTGAGTTCTTGGTGTGTAAGAATATGGCCGTTATTTTAAGTATTATTTTCCCTTCCATATCTCCACCCTAACTCATGCTGCTTCTGTATATTGTAATGTCATGAAACTCAACAGCAACAAGCCAAAGTGTACACTCAAAGGAAACATGTAAGTGTGGGGGTGCTACTCTTTTGGGGGGTCTTGCTCATTAGCAGTGCTCAAGACCTGGGAAACATCTTCAGATACCCTTTATGTAGACAAAGGAAAAGTATCAGAGTGTATCTCTCTGTCTCTCCCAGATGAAGTCGGCTTGGAGGATGTATCTGCTGTCTTCTGTCCTCCTGGATCCCCGCAGTAGGAACGAGGAACAACTGTGCACAGAACAGCAAAGAGACATGAAGGATCACAGCCGTCCAGATGCTCCTATTTCCCATCCAAAGTGTCAACCAATGAGCTCAAGATTTGCCTTTGATTAATCAAAAAGAGCATTAAGCCTTCAGCGCTTCTTTCTCTAGATAAAGAGTTGCCACTTTGCTCTGATTACAATTCCTGACCTCGGGAGCTGGAAGTAAGTTGAGCCCAGATAGCCTCTGACAGCAGGGTAAATAGAGCCCTTGGGAGGGAAGAAAGCTTATAAACCAGCTCAACAACAACAAAAAACTCTGATTTGTAGCATTTGCTGATTTCTGTTGTGGAAATACTTGCATCACGGCCAATTTTAAGCTACCCAGCTGAGTTTCTTGAAATTGGAGTTGGGGAAAGATGCACACAATTGGCTTCTTGTGAGCCAGCTATGGCATGTCACTGGGAGAAAGTGACCTTTGCAAGGTCACAGGGTCACTGAAACGTCAAGGCCACAGGTTGACATGATGTTCCAGCCTGCTTGCACACTGATTTGGTTAATGTGTCATTTAAAATGGGAAAATAGTAATTCTTTCTACACACTAAAAATTTTTTTCATTTACTTTTGTTCTTGGGCATGACAGAGTCAGCTGGTTTCTGAGAACCCAAAAACCAAGGAGAAAGATATATCGAGGCAAGGAGGCTCATTCTTTCATAACCTATAGGAAACCTCGTTCCATCTTACATATATAAGCTCTTGGTAGTTTTCTCCAAACACATAGCCTACCACTTTGCTATAGGACTTTGGTCAAGTCATTCTTCCTTCCTGGCTTGCTGTTTTCACAGCTTTACAATGAAAAGTGTGGATTACAAAATTTTCCAAGGGCCTCATACTTCTAACACTCCTCTTATCCCCAGATGAAAACCTGAAAGCTACAGATCCAAAATATAAAACACAAGCGATAATTCCTGATCAAAGAAACACCTTTTTTTGTTTACATGAGGCTGAATAACCAGTTGCCTGGCTCATAGCTAAATGGAACAGTGATTCGGACAGATTTTACTTCTCTCTGTGGGTGCAGGGACTCTGCATATGGTATGATTCGAAGGGATACTGGCCGGCTCAACCCTGTCCTTGAACTACTCTCCCTCAGTTCTGTTACTTGGCCTGATAGCCTGCCGTTACGTATAAACTCTGCTCCATTTCGAAGGGCATAGACCACTCTAATGAAGCAGATCAAATCTCTCCGCAGCCATGAATGTTTCTATATTGCTAAGTATTCCACCAGATACTGGCTGAGCCAGTTCCCCCCGATAATGAGAGACACACCCCAGGCAAATGTGGAAGTGAGGAAGTAGGAGACAGAGATTCAGGCATGAGTCCTGGTGGGACAGAGGTATGTCCTGGGCAGAAGACTGTAGCTTGTTTTTCTGGGCATTCAAAAAGCAGTTAGTGGACAGTTTCTGGGGTGGGAGGGAAGAGGAGAAGGCACTGTAAGAAGAAAAGAGACCCTGAAAGTGACGAACAGCTTTCTAGCTCAGTTTGCTAAGGATCCACCTTGCTTATTTCAAACTGTCTTTGCTGTAGGTGGAAGTGGCCACAGAGGGCCCTCAGCCTGAGCTATGTTAGTGCCTTTGTCCCTATGATTGTCCGACGTGCCTTCTGCACCTGGTAGCACCTGGCTGGATGGAGCTGAGAGTCTCTCTTCACCCCAGAACTTTTCTGAGGTTGATCCTGCCAGCACGTGCTGGGGAGGAGCCTGAAGGGGAGAAGGTCAGGCAAGGAAGGGAACCAGGGAGGAAGTGGGGGGCCGACCTCAGAAAGGACAGTGGGACTGTGGTGACAGCAGTGGCTAGCCAGCACAAGGAGCTAGAGGACCCTGCTGAGGAAGCCAAGGTGCTTGGTTGAGACACCTGAGGAGGAAGGCAGCTGGGTTCTATTCTCGGCTTCAGGGCACACTCTGCTCCATGGTAGGTCCTTTGGAAAAGAAAAACCAAAAACTACAGTGGTGCTCACCCTACTCATGCTGGTGGAATTTTTTGATTACAAAACTAAGTTTCCTGAAGTTGACTTTTTTTTTTTTTTTTTTTTGGTCCTTTTGCTTTGCTCGGGTGTATGTGCATAGTCTGTTTATGGGATAATCTACCCCAGCTGCAGCCCTAAACTGCCTAATTGGACAATTTATGTGTGCTGAGTGTACAAGAGAGAGCCCATTCACAGTGCCGGAAAAACAATCACAAGTGACGATACCAGTAGTAATAACATAGTGCTTGCTGTAAGCCAGGTGGTAGAGTTGTGATTTGAATGCAGGCCTTTTGGCTCTAGAGTCTGTGATCATGACTACCAGGACAGTTGTCTCTCCTTCACCAAGAATGTCATCCAACTGAGACGGGGGAAGAGATGAGGGAGGAGCTATGGTGACCTGGAACCTCTGTGACTCTGGCCATGACACTAAAGCTCTCTAATCCTCGGTTTCTTCTCAAAATAATAAAGGACCACCACCAAGAAGTCACATTCTTATGTATTTTGTTTTGTGCTTGGTGTCCTTCAATCTCCACAGAGGAGGGATGCACTTCTATTGCATTCATGTCCATGCGGTTAGTGACTAGCACAGAGTAAGTGCTCAATAAATTATTATTAAAGGAGAGGAGGCATTGATTGTTTAACAAGACCCTTAATTTGCGCAATCTTACTGGATTCTGCAGCAACACTGTAGGATACATAAAGTATTCTATGGTGAGGTGGGGAGGGGAGCTCAATGGGGGTGGGGGGAGTAGGGGGAAGGAGGACCCTGCCTTCCTCGTTTAATAAGAGAGGGCCCTGTGACTTATTTACCCTCCAGTGATTTCTTCTGAAGAGGATTCTATGGCCCCAAAAAGTTCGTGACTCACTTTGTTCCAGTTTTGTCACTCTTAACATCTGGAGCTACAAATGGGCTTCAAATCACTGTCACCAAGAGAAAAGGAGGTGACCAGAGAATGGTGCTTGAGCTAGTTCTTTTCAATAAAAGCTCGCTGGTAAGGCCTTGTGAGTGAATTCCTATTAATAAGAGAGCCCATTCCACTCCTGGAAGGACGACTTCAAGACAACATTGATAATAAAAAAGAGTAAAACATACCATGTTTGCTAGGTGCCAAGTACTACCCTAAAAATTGTGCATTGCCTAATCTATGCTGCTTGTAAAAACCTGCCATTGTTTTTCTTTGTAATGAGAAGCCATCAACATCTTTCCAGAAGAAAACTATTTTCTCTCTTGTGGTGGTTGCTCTGTTAAGCCACCTTCATTTCACATGTGCATGTACATACATACAGATTTGTGTATGCAAGCATATATGCATATATGTACACATAGTACATACATGTTCACATACAAATGAATTATTCTTATGATTTGTCCACTTTCAACATACCACATACCACAGAAGACAACTCCCTTGTTCTTCTACCCTCACTGTGATCAAAATATGTAAACCAACAGCCAACCATTGGAAAGACCTTTTATGCAGAGAATAGTGAAATTTTGAGTTATTTTAAGAGTTAGAAGACCTGAATTCCAGTCTCAGCTTAGGCCAGTCATTTCTCTATTCAAACAGTGTTTATCACTAATAATTCCCTCCTAAGCATGAAGAATGGGAGGGGTACCAGAAGACTATGACGCAGTCCCCGCCCCCCTGGAATCGACCATCTAGAGCAGAGAATAAAATGTTCGCAACGTAGGGCAGGAGGCAAGGGCTGCCTGGTTGACAGAGTGGCTCAGAGCACTCTGGGACACGGGTAAGATCCAGGGGGCTTAGACAGGGACTGAGGGAGGCTTCAGGGGGACACTGGCATTGGAAACCGGCCTGGGAGGATGGATACATTTATTTATTTATACATGGCCTCCTCTGGCAAAGCGTTTGAGGGGACTGGATTGTAATGGTGAGGTAGGCCTTTCTGGGGAGGCAGGGAGGCCAGGCCGAGGGGGGTGTGCTGAAGCCCCTTCCTCTTCGGAGTCTCACATCCTGTCTGTTAAAGGAGAAATGAGGCCTGAGCGGGTGACTTCTCAAGACGCCCAGGGCCCCGGTGTGACGCCGGGAAGTGGTTTTATGCCCAGGTAGGTTCCATCCTTCACAGCTCCCCGGGTGAGCACAGGCCCTCCCGGTCACGGCGACCTGGCAGAGGCCCAGTGTATCACTTTTGTCTTAATCCATGTCATTCAGGAATAAACCTCGGCATTTCTCCATCTCCCACTTCTAAGCGCGGCCTCATTGATATTCAGCAAACTTTCCCGACCCTCTTCTTTTTTAATTCTGTGAGAAGACATTTCAATGAGTCTGAGCTGGGACAATTTAGAGCTGAGACTCCCATCTCTATTCACAGCTTGGGTACATTCTCACAAGATTCGAGTCAGGAGGCTAAGCTTTTAGAGCCCCCAGTGGCATTGTCTCCAAGTTTCTCGGGGCCAGGCTGCCAAGTTCATACGAGGTGCTGAGCTCCTTCCTTTCACAGACCTACTTATTAGCAGCTTGCTTTCTTTCTTTTTCTTTTCTTTCTTTTTTTTCCCCCTTCCAGGCCTATAGATACAATTATTAGAAATTCCTGGTTTTGTGCCCATATTGAAAGAAGGCCTGAATGGGTATGCTAAGGACCCGAACGTGAGCCACTCTCCCTAACTCCAGCCTCTGCGGTTAATTAGATTTGGATGGTTTCAGAGGAGCAGCTGGAGTTTTGAGAAAATGGAAGCGATAAAAAGGGACTATTCAAGGTATTTTGGAGGGGCCATATAAAACAATATAGCTGTGAAATGGGGTTTGGGAAATACAGCACTCTCGATTTGGGTGGGGGCGTGCACAGGGGAAGGCAGGCAAGGGCAGACGGGAATGGATGTGAGCAGGCAGAAAAGGGCCAGGCCCATGGATTGCACCAAGCTGGATGCTGTCAGGCTGGTGCCTCATGGTGAATTCCCATCCCCATGATGGGCAGCTCTGCCCTTGGCTTGGCAGAGCAGATCCACCCAGCGCGCACCCCAGGCAGGTAAACTGGGGAGGATGGGAGTTAAATATTTATCTTGGAGTTCAAGGCTACTCTCTTTTGGCTGAAACTATCAAATATTTATCGGAAAAAATATTTCAGCAGCACTGGCTGTGTACCTAGGCAGAGTGGGTGATACTGGACCCTCTGAGTCTGGATTTCTGGAACAACCTGCTCTCCCTGCTTTGGACAGAAAGTGGCCCTGCCTAGAAGTAGCTAATGCCCCAAATTTTCTGATCTCCCTGGTTTCTCTTAGTGTGATATTTTAAACTGGTTAAACACGCAAAGACCCTAAAGAGAATGAGTCTTTACAGCCACCGTGTAGTGGTGTGACTTTGGGCAAGTCACCTTGCCTGTCTGTAATGTATAGTGAATTTCTTCATCTCTAAGACCAGGGAGTGTGTCCGGATGCTAAGAGCTCTGCTGACTCTCACATTCAGTCATTCACTGGTGGTGAGGAAGAACACAGATGCACAGGTTTGGAAGAGGGGAAGGTAGAGCACCAGAGGGTTCCAGTCAGTGGCAGAAGGTATCTGGTAGCTACATCTCCCAGCCCAAATTCTAATTGCCCAGTGAGCCACAGTCTAGCACAGTTCTGGCGACAGCAGTCAAGGGTGCTCCTGGGGAAAAGGGGACATGAGGCAGCGGCATTTTGTTCCATGGAGCAGTCATTAGGAAACTTTGTTGTAACCTAGTGGTTTTTAAGATTTTCTTTTTTAAAAATGATCGGAAGACTTTCTTCAGGTAAAATTTCACATAGGATCTCAGACTGTTAAGTGGGGAGAAGCAGAGCAGCTCTGGCCGAGGGGAAGGTGGCCGCTAGAGCCATGCTTGGCTCCCTCTGGCTCTTCCCCCTGAGATGGCCCCTTGGGTCCAGGTGCAGAGCTCTGGGGCCCCTCAGGGCTGCTTCAAGGCCATTGCATACAAAGAAGTGGCTTCTGCCAAGCCCAGAAGTTTTAAACTGTCCCATCTGTTTTTTATATTAGGGTGATGTCTGAGATTCCATCCAATAAAACTGTAGAGGTGCCCCTGTCTTCATTTCTAATTCCAGTAGAGCCCATGTGTGACACTGTCTGGTTGTGGAGGTGCAAGCATTGTGGGACCGAAACGTGGTTATTAATATCGACATGTCCACAGGCTGTCAAGTCCTGGAGAGAATTATGGTTTCAGAGAACAGCTCACTTATTCCTTTAGCAGAAGACCACCCCTCTCATTCCAAAAGTATTGCATTGTGTCCTGTAGCTGCTGGGGGTGAATGAGACACGGTCTCTTCTATGAAGCGGTTTATACTCTAATAATGGATGGAAACCGCACACACAATCTACCTTGCTATCAGGGAGACGTCATCTGTGCTCCTGGCAGAAGGATACAAAATGCTCTCAGGTCTCAGAGGAAGGAGAGGGACCTTCCCGCTGGGTGGTCTGGCAGGAACGACACAATGTGCTAACCAGTTTCAGGGGACAAGAACAAGCACTGATGGGCACAGGTGCTGTTCATTGGGTTCTATTTTAATTCTTTTAAGGTTTAAATATTGGAAGGGAGGGGGTGAACACAGAAAAGAAGTGAAGAAATTAGGGGTGGCAGGGAGGGAGGGAGGGAGAGAGAGACTGCTTTAGACAAGGCTTCAACATTTTGTAACACTACAAAATCTCCCTTTTCCTGATATTTTTAAATACTGTCTGCTCTAAGTTCTCGTCTTTTCAATTGCCCTTTCTCACTGTGGCACATTTTTTAAATTGTTGGCCTCTACAAGACAAGAATGATGGGCATCCTTTATTTTAATAAATCAGTTTGCAATGTAAGTATTGCCCTTCTTAGAGACCAGATCACAGGCTGGAGAGCCTTTAGGCAAACAGAACACACACTGAGCAGCTACTTCCTATGCTGGCTGGGGAAGGACACATAAGATGGGGCCCTGTCCTCAGAAACAGACTGTTTGGAGACAGAAGACTGGCTTACCAGAAGCCTATAGAAAGTGGGGTGTTGCCTATGGGTGTAAATGAAATTGATAATTTGAATGGCTGGAGAAGATTTCGAGGGGTGGAAGGAGAAAAGCTCTGCAGAAGATGTAGGAGTTGGGAGAGATGGGGATTGAATCAGTAGTCACTCAGTGCCTAGACTTCAGTGCCAGGTACTGTGGGGAACGCAGAACAGTAAAAGACCCTTGATTCACTTTCTTGTTTTCTTTGGTGATGGATGTATGATACGCCCAGGAAGTCATCATTGCCCAGCTGAAGAGACCACAGGGATGCACTATAGGCTTCATGGGTTCCAGCAACTGCAGGGCAGTAAAGGGAGAGACCTGTGTGGGTCTGGGGTGGTTGTCAGGGAGGAAGTGGACCTTGATGAAGATGGGAAACCTGGAGAAATGAAACATCGAACCCAGAAGCTTTCACTGGGAAGGGAGGAGGTGGAGGGTGGGTGGGCAGAGGTCCAGAGGCAGGTTCAGGTTATCTGGGCTAAAATGGAGACATCTCCTGACAGCAGCACAGAGTCTGGGCTGGAGAAGGGCAGGAGAGGAACCCAAACAAAGATTTGGAGTGGAGGTTGCATGTGAGTTCGGAGATGAGGGGGTCTTGAATTCCAAGGTAAGAAATGTGAACTTTATCCTGTAGGAGAGGGAAGCTCTTTTTCAGACCAGAAGGCTGAGCCCCTATCATTTCATCAGTTGTAAAGAAGCGCTTGCTAGTGGCTGGGCAGCAGACCGGTGCCATGCCGGGACACTGGGACACTTTGCTCTGTTCAGTGATGGTGCAGACATAATGAGCTGGAAGCAGCTCTACGTAATTGGCGCTCTCCAGGCTGCTGCCTGGTTTGAGAGGAGAGGCGATGTTCCCTCCTCTGCACACTGTGATTGCTGGCCCCAAAATAGCCGTGCACCTGCTCTGAGATGCCTGCAAGATAATTTCAGCTTCCAAGGAAACTGCCCTGATTGGTGTTGATTTTTCATGACCTCCCTTCAGGCAAACACCTGGAGATAAGCACCTGATCACAGAGGTGTGCCCTGGAGAGCCCAGGGCACTCAGGTATGCAGCCCGGGCCAGTCCGACAAGGTCCACTCCTTGTCTCCTCCCTGCAGAAGGAGGCAGGTTCCTGCACCACCGTGGGGTTAGACATTAACTGGCTGAGCAGAGGGCCAAGGAAGCAGGACAGGAGTCGGAGCAGGAGCCGTTGGAAGCAACTCTAGACATGCGGGTCTGCTTCCCAGCTGTCTTCACAGTGAGACCCCAAACTCTCCTCCCAGCTTATCTTCCACCTCAGCCCACTCTTCCATTTCAGCTCAAATCAGCCCTATAAAAAGGGGAACTGAGAGAGATCCAAACAACTGGCTGGAAAATTGGGAGGGATCCCAGCCGGAGCAGTGAATCAGCATCCTCTTTAAGGCATAGGATCGATGCCTGGTGTATTTATAGAGACACTGTAAAGAGTGACATTATCTCATTTGATTCTCCCCAAAACCTTAGGTGGAAGGTATAGGAATCCTTGCTGCCATTTTGCAGATGTTTATTAACTTGCCCACAGCCACACAACTAGAAGCGTTAGAATTTGGGTTTGGATCTGATCTTCGAAGTTCACATTCCTTCCTCTGCGTTGTGCCATGTTGGGCACACATTATATATTTAATTATGGGGAAAGAAAAGTTACATGGACCAGGTCAAGTTTTGTGACACGGGGTTTTATTATCCTCCTGGGGCTCTGAGGATTCTTATCCATATTTTGTCTGTTTTGCTTCCAGAAGCGCAGCCAGACAGAAGTGGCCTGCAGGTGCAGTGAATGGCTCAAGGGCTTGCCTCTCACAGAAACGAAGGCCCAGCAGCAGGAATGTAAAGTGAGAGAGGCATCATCTGTCCCAACAGTGCAACCAGCCTGAGGTCCGAGCGTCATTCCTCACCGGCCACCTAACCATGCTAGCAAGTATGGCTGCAGGAGTGATCTGCACACGTGGGCAGGCTTTGGCCAGGGAAACAAGGCTAGTTTCTAGTGTTTCTTCCATCCCAAAGAACACTGTTCTCTGCAACTCAGTCCCTCTGAGTTGCCAATTTTTGGAAATGTAATGTGACCCCGCATTGGGGCACTTTCCTGGGGACAAAGGATAAACAACTAAACCTTTCTCTCTCTCTCTCTGTCCTTAAGAGAGTTTATTTTTAATTTTTTCTTAAACTGAACATATGCACAATCAACTACCTTGATTGGGGAATTATGTGGCCTTGGTCAGCTGATCTGTACTTGTTCACGAACTTTGTCATGTCTCCAAGGAGATTTTTCTTTTCCTTTTTCTTTTTTTTTTGTCTTTTGGCATCCGTAGTTACCAAAAGCTCCATGTCTCAGAGCTGGGGACACTCTGGAAGTCTCCTAACATGTGGCAGGATCTGAGCCATTTGTCAGCCTCTCTTCCCCTGTGCTGCTGTTGCCCCACTCTTCCTTGGCACACCTGGGCCACGAGCCCCCAAGGCTGGGCCAATCTTAGGCCACCTGTGCTTCTCCTCCATCCTCCGAGTGTAGCTACAGGGGAGGACCCAGACCCCACACTCTGGGCTGGTCCTATTTTTCCCTCCTCCACTTCCCCTTTCTTCTTCTAATTCCATCATAGCTCTCCCTCAAGCTCTGTTTTCTTAACCTGTCCTGATAGTAGTGCCCTCAGTGGCTCCTCCTGGCTCCCTCCTGCCTCTGTAGCTCTCCCTCTCCTCATATCTATAGACTCAACCTCCCCAACGTACCCAGCAGAAGCCCTTACCCTTCTAGAATGTTCATAAGCCTAATTAAACATATAAACAAAATCCACAGGCCAGTGAAGCAGGCCGAATCATCCTCCCTGCTGTGTTCCAGTGCCTGGTGTCCTCGCGGTGGTCCAGCTAACTGCCCGGCCCCAGGCCCCCCGGCGCTTTATCCTGCAAGGCTGACGGCTTCTTGCACTTGGCTCCACGACCTGGCAGAGACCTGGCTTTCCAGACCTGGCTGACAGATCATGCCGATCACTTGGGGAACTTTTACAAACATTTGCCCCTGATACCACCCAGAGATTCTGATTCAGCAGGCCTGTAGTTTTGTAAAAGCTCCTGGGCTAATGCTATTAACAGCCAGCCAGGTTTGAGCACCTTTGATCCAGACCACTGGTTATTATATTGTTCCTAATCCATATCTTGATCTTTGGGTTTCCAGACTTTTGGCCTACATTTTATTTAGTTTATTTCCTCCAGCTATGACCTTAAGGAAAGCCAGCTTTCTGGTCCCAGATTCAATCACTTCCCACATCTTTCCTGATTCTGTCCCTATATCTTATTAGTCCAATTTGTCACTGTCAGTGCTGATGTGACAGTTTTCTTCCATGGCATCTATAAGTGGGATACAATCACACTCTAGGGAAATTCTGTAAACAGGATAAAAGTCTTGAATGGGCTTTGCTGTTTAACTAGAACCCCTATACAGTGATGAGTATTGAGAATATAATAATCACAGTCATAATAATAGTAGCCTGTCACAGGAAACAAAGCTGTTCTATGGCCATGATCTCCCTTAGTCCCAGTAAAACTCTAAAACCCGGCGGTGTCATTCTTGTTGTACAGATTTATAAACTGAGACTTGGAGAAGGTAAAGGGCCTACTCAGGGATCTGCAGAACCCATTCCTCTGGGTTTTGAGGTGCCAAAGGTCACACTACCCTGAGCGAAGTTTTGATTTGGGTACAGGGTAAGACAGTCTGCAACCTGACATGTCCACAAAGCCCTCACCAAGTCCCCTTCAAAACCATCACAAAAGCTCTTGGGTGCTCACGGCAGTCCTGGGCCACCCCCCAGTGCCTGCCCAGTTATGTTCTAGTTTCCATCATCCCATCTTCTTTGCCTCTGGTCTTTCTGGCTCCTGCATTCAGCTTTTGCCTTGAACTCTGGTTGGGATTTACCCCTCTGGGTCTCCTTAATTCTTGCTTCCTAGAGTGGTAAGTCCGCCCTGACTGTCCCCAAATAGCCAAACCTGACAGCGCTCACTCAGAAGCCCACCCAGTGCCCTGAGATAGGTGGGAGCATTCAGACAATAACGTTCAGAGGTTTTGTACCCAAATATTCTATCTGAAGCCACAGTAAGCCTTACGTAGGTTTTGACTGTGTAAGTGTGGCTCAGGGCTCTTTGTACACCCTATCCAAAAACACCTTCCCTCTCCAACAACCCTGGCAGCCAGGAAAAGATGTTCTCTTATATCTCTAAAGGATTAGAGTCATTATCACCTTCATAAAGGTTGTTCTTCATTGAACACCTGCTATGTACCAGGCCTTGCACACTGCATACGGTGTTTCTCTGCAGAGGGTGGGTTATGAACATCTACATTTCATAGGATAATATATTTGGACTCAAAGAGATCAATATGGAGATCCATGAGCATCTCTCTGCCCCAAGCTATAGAACCAGGAGGTGGGAGATCCCTGTTTTCGGATCTCAAAGGCAGGTTAGCCTCAATTGTTTCTTCCATGATATTATTTTTCCTCAGTTCCATCAGTATATGCTCCATTTACAATATCATACTTCTTTTAAAAAAAATACCACGGAGTTATCAGTCACTGACACCCTTAAGTGAGTTTTCTTTGTTCATTCTTCCCAATACACACACCTGAAAATCCTCAGGGATTTTGAGAAGGGTAATCCAGAGACATTATAATTTGGAAGTTGAGCTAGTTTGTGGAATAGTAGACCCAGCAGAGCACAGGGGGAGTGAGGGTTTGGGGATTTTAGTACACAACAGGAAATTCTGAAAGCTTCATCTCCTTCCTAATTTCACCTCATCTGGCCATTTGCATAGAAATCATCTTTCACTAGAGCAATGGCTTTCCCAAGGCATTGACAACCTGACCCCATCAGATAACTGGGTGTTGCTGGTGCTGGGACAGCTCTCTGACTCCACCAGACGGGGCTCAGGGTACCCTTCTGGGATGTGAGGACCTGCTTCTAAGTGTGTCCTCACATCCACTGAGCTGGAAGCCTCCACAAGTCAAAGCTATCCCTGGCAGCTTTTCCCGAGTGCTGGTCACCCGGTAGACGTTCCTCAAGGTGGGTTGCAGCGGTGAGTGGAGGAATGAAACGCAGCTTCCTTTGTGACCATCACTAATCCAGAAGCCAGTGCATCTGACTCTGCCTACTCCCAAGGTCCCTCAGAAATCAGCCCGCGCCCAAGGTCTAGAAGCTTTGCTGATTGATTCACTGGAGATTCATGCAGCTTATTGATTTGGTAAATAGAACGCTAACAAGTTGGACTGGTGATCCAGAGAACATCAATAGCTTAGATAAGCTTGAATCAGCAACCTCTACTGGTTATAGCATAGGCAATTTGTCTTTATATTTACTTAGTATTGATGTTAAAGAGAATAATTATTCATTCACTGTATAACTTACCTCAGTCCTACTCCTTCCCAAAAATTACCTCAAGAATTTGCAATATTTAGAGACAAAGCTAAGAGTTTTGCCTCTTTATCCTAATCAAGGGAACTCAGTTGAGCACGAATACTTCCCATCATCTCCACCACCATGCCTTGCTTGGAAGAGTCCCCATCCTTCTTGTTCAAAATATTTTTAAGCTCGGAAAAGAGAAAACAATGAGTAACTCATTTGATCTGTCCATTTGACATAAATCTCTAAGATTTATGAGTAAAGCGAGCCTAAAGCAGTCGTAGGTACACTAATATAAAAGATTGGACAATCCAGGCGCCTATATTTAGTCTTGGAAGGTAGTAAGAAGAAAACCACCAGCCACAACCTTCACAGGTGTCTACCACACTCAGCCTCCCTCAAGTACACCCATCATCTTGGTACTCAGTCCCAGGGCTCTCCCACTCCTAACGGGCGTTCTTCTTCCTATGCTGTTGAGGCTTAATAGTGCGGTAGAAAGGAAAACCATTCATGGTCCCGCGTCACTAGGGATGATTCATACACGGATAATTAAGAGATGACTGCAATTTCCATCTGTAAATTCTGCCTGAGTCTGCAGAATTGTGTTATACCAGCCCACATGGACCCAGTCCTAACTATTTTCTTGACTCATAAGATGAACACTAACCTTCGATCTTCCCAAAGAACTGCACAAAATGAGGACTGTACTATTTACAGAAACTTCAGGTCCCCACATTTCACCAGTTTATCACCATTCTTCCCCTGAATCCCCAGTCATGAATCATGAACCTAATCCAGTTGTTTCCCACTGTTGTGGCTGTTTCCTGGAGTTTTCTTTCGGTTCCTCACACATGCAGTCCTCCCTCCCATTTTTGTTTGTGCTGTTTACTCTTCCTTGAATATCATTTCATATTATTCTCCCTCTCCTGACCTCCTGACCCTCTTCATTGCCATGCCTTTTGCCTGGCTACTGTCCCTCAACCTTAGAGCTCAGCCCTGGGGAAGTCTGTTCTGTCTCCAGCGCAGCCTTGATCTGGGTTCCCTCTTACCTGCGCTCACCACTCCTTGTATTTTCTGTCAGTGTCATTTGTAAATATATATTTGTGCTGTTGTTTAGCTAATGCCTGCTTGCCCTGGAAGTTCTATGAAGGCAGGGACCAGCTGTCTTTGCACATCATTATGCCTCTAGAACCTCGCTCCAGTGCCTAGGTCCTCAGTAAATCATTCTGAAGGACGGAAGAATAGAAAGAATGAAAGGACAAACGAGAAAAGACAAAGGCATCAACTTTAAACTTTGGTCTACTGGTTTCTTGTGCCCCTTCTTTCTCTTTGGGGGATGGATGAACATGTCATGAACTACTTTCTCTCCACCTAAAAGAGAGCTCTGGACAGAGCATCATAAGAAAGAATGGGTGTTGGGGGGGCACAGGTTGTGTGTGTGTCATTCCCTCTCTAGAAGCCCCTTCTCCACATCCTCTCTGCAAATTCAGCTCTTACACAGGACCCAAGTTAGTTTTTACCTTTTCTTTGAAGTCTTCCCTGGTGAGGGAAGCCCTCATGAATGTGCACCTTCTGCAGATGCCTAAAGCACGTATTTGTCACAGCAGAGAACTTGGGGCTTGAATGAGGCTGTCCAGAGCAGCAAGTCCCCTACCACAGCCCTGTCCATGAGTTCCTCATAGATATTACCTTCTTTTGTCAGATGACTCTGTTTAATAGATTGAAGAGGCTTCCTTATGTTGACCTAATATCTGTCTCCCCAGAGATCCCATGCCCTCATCCCATTTGTATTCTCCAAAGCCCCACCCTGTATCTACCCTCCTTTCCTGTCACAATCCTTCTGATATTTGGATATGGTTGTTACCCCTGCCCCCTTCCTCACATCCACAGCCCCATCCTAACCCTGTGGTGTCTTTTGTAGTCCTCTGTCTCATGTCTGTCTCATCTCCTCATAAAGATTGCAAGCTCCTGGAGGGAATAATTTCCCTTTTACCTATTTTATATACTTTTCAAACCCAGTACTTGGCTGGAAACACAATACAGTAGATACTAAAGATCTGCAGAATTAAGAGCGCATAAGAGGAGTGGAGAAAGGATTGCATGGGGAAAAAACAAACAGGGGATTATTTGGGCTGGAGACCTAAGAAGGATAGGATTTTCTTCTTTTGCCGTGGTGTTAAAGTTAAACTCATCAGCGTCAAGATTTTCCTATTACCTTGTAGGAGGCCCCTTTTTTTCAATAAAGAAATACAAAACATTCTGTTGGGAGGTAAAGAGGAGGTTATGTTTCTAGCCATCGGTATCAGGATAAAAGACCAAAGAATGCTCTCATGAGAAAGGTATAGGAACTGGGAAGACAAAGACAATTGAGCACAGAGAGGAAATGGTCAGGAAGGAAGAGGAATAGAGCAGGAGACAGTGAGGAGTGAGGAATGTGGTCAGGCCAGGAGTGCGGGACTTCTCTGGTACCCTCTGCCTCAGTCCCAGAGGATGCATTAGGTTTAAAGCAGAAAATGACTGACAAATTACTGGGTCACTGAATGTGAAATTTATGTTTTTTGCTTCTTGCTTTCTCTCATCCTATAATTGTATCGACCTAAACAGTAAAAATATTGCTATTGTCTTCTTTATTACGGCGCCTCTGAAAAGTGAACCGCTGTGTCTCAGTGGATTTTTTTTTTTCCTGGATAAATCTTTTTCTTGTGATAAATAAATCTCCTAATAGAGCCTTATTTAAATAACACTGTGCTGGGAGTGAGGCAGAAATCAAAAGATGAACCATTAAGCCTAGTAATAGGAAAGTGATGTGCGTCAGCGGCATTACCACATCCCGAGAAGCCACATCAATTAGGTACCTAATGTGTGACCCGTCACATAAACCAGTCCAGCCACACACCCCTCATGCTCCCGCTATCGATTGTGGCCCAGATATTTGGAATTAAACTGAGCCTCCTAATTATCTAGCACGCAGAGCTGTGCCGGTCCCGCTGTCAGGGGTCTGAACTGCGGCCTCTTCCCGAGGAATTTCGCTCACTGTGATGAACGTGCTGTCCCTGTGACCTTGAGCTGTGAGTGTGTTTGTTTTATAATCAAGCCTATCTGAGTCTTGGGGGGTGTTCTTGGGAACCAGACAAATCAGAAATAGAGACTGTTTTAGTGCAAATCAGCGACACATGGTGATTTCTAGGGCTTTATCCAGGTTGGTTTTTCGTGACATTTACTCACTTTGAAGAAAATGTTCTAAATCTGTTTCTCAGACATTTCTCTGGCTATTTGACCCCCTGAGGTCATAGGGAATGCTCCCTGACCCGAACTCTTTTGGCATATTGTCAGTCTCACTCACTGGACTTTGCTCAAGGGTATGTGTTTTGTCTTTGTAGTTCTATTGTTCTAAAGGGTGAGTGCTATCATGACTTATTTTGCATTTGTCTTAAGTCCTCTCTGCTGCCTAGCATAGGGACTGGAACACATAGTTGATGCTTAATAAAAAATTGATAATATTGATTCTTTTTATTATTTCTGATTTCTTATACTACTTTAAGCAGCCATTGTTTCCCACCATTGATGCGTTGAGATGTTGCCTTTTGCCAAATTACCTAGGCATGTAAAATACTTAGAGATGGCTTTCAGGTCCCCTGGCATTTTCATTTAGCTAAGTTATGTCTGGTTAGTTCTCTTAATCTTCCTCCATGTTCCTCTTCTTGCCTTTTAATTTTTTACAATCTAGAGATGACAACACCTTGGATAATTCAAGGGAAACATTTGGGAAAATGCCCAGGAGGGGAGAGTGCCATAGATGGGTTATGATTGTGTGGTCTTTCCATTCTCACTGCGTTCACTGCACAACATGTCAGAATTGAAATGCCTGGTGCAACCTGGGGACAACTGTTGCTGCCTGTCTCTGCTTGACCTTTGCTGTGTTCTGGAATGGATGTGCTGGGCTACTGCCTAGGATGCCCATTGATATATATTTCATCCTCAGGAGGAGGCTGGAATGTGGCCAGCCAATCAAAACACAGAACAGGGAGAAAAGGGATTGCTGGCAGCAAACGTTTTTTTAACAACAGCATCTATGTCTATCACAGCAACATGGTCCATGGGCTCAATAGGCCACTTTTTGTATACTGCAAAGTTCTCACGTGGCTGCAAAAGAAGGTAGATCTGCCTTGGAACGTATCTACGTACTCCCCATTATGCAAATTTTCTTCCATTTGATATAATTCCCAGGCTGAATCATGTGTTTTTCATCAAGTGAAGCTTCCCAGTGAACTGACATTCTTTCCAAATATGATCTGCTATGTCCAAATGGGCAGAGAACATGAAGCACCTTTAAGAAATGAGCACAGAGAAATTGGGCAGAACACAGTGAAATCCCATTACAAACTATCTCAAGATAGCATGGATTGTACCACGCGTCCAACCTTTTCTTCTGAGTAAACAACAGGTTTATCACCAACATAAGAGGCCAGCAGGAGCCTGAAGCAAGTCCAAACCTCTGACATTAGCATTCTAGTCAATTGCTGCTGAATTCACAGTATTCTATGATTGGCTATGTAAAAGGCAGAGCCACCATTTGACCTGCGTGCAAAGGACAGTGGAGACAGAATGACCTAAAAAGCAGGTGCCCAACTTCTAGAACCTGAACTACCAGTCCTTGCTTTTTTACTTCCTAATGTGTGAGGCTTTCTGGGCAAGACACTCAAGCTCTCTGAGCTAACATTTTCCTTATTTATAAATTGTAGCCAATCATTAGTGTCCTACCAAACTCCAAGGTTGGTTATGGAGTATATAGAATTGTAGCATTTTGGAGCTAAAAAGAACTTTGTTGAGTCCAACATTCTTCTGTTAGACGAGACAGTTGAGGTCCAGAGATGTCAAGGTCGAATAGTGGAACTGGACCTTTAGGAGAAACAATAGAGACCAGAGCACAATCCCAGCCACAGGGCATATAGCCAGAAGTGACCTGGGGATTGATCTGGTACAATATCTTCATCTTATAGTGATGATATTGAGTCCCAGAGAAGCAGTGGAATTAGGGGATTGGTGTCAGAACCGGGGTTGCCACTTGACTGTTTGGACCCCTTGTCACCTGGTCCCAGTGAGATAAGCTAAGTGTGCTGGGGTTTTAAGAAATTTAAACTTATATCACATGTACAGAAATGGGTAAGAAGACTAAATACTGTCAATGTACATTTCGAATCTTGTAAGTAATTTCCATAAACATCTCACAACCAGAATTTCTCACTGAAGTCCTATTTATTACCCACTCTGGTTTCCTACAGATTTTGGGCTAGTGCAGCCTAGATTTGGTGGAAGAGTTGGGCAAAGTTCTGCAGGAGAAATTCTTCCAGTGCCCCAGATGGTGTGGCAGCACAGAAATCACTGCTGACACGATGGCAAAGAGCTTCAACGTACGAATTCTACCTAGTACCTATTATGTGCTGCCCACCCAGTGAGATGTGCCATGGGAATGTACAGATGAGATTTTTTTTTCAGGGAGCTCACAGATGTGTGGGTGTGGAGATATTAGGTTGGGACACACAAGACAATGGGCTAAGACCCCAGGCAGACCTCAAAATGTGTTGCCAGAGAGACAGAAGTGCTAAAGGAGCACGGCTGTTGAGTACAAGCATTCTGAGTGGTCTGTTCCAGAAGCCTTTGTAGCAGTATGGAAGTTAATAGAGAGTAGATCGGGAGTGGGGGTTGGGCATAGACAAAGAAAAAAGAGAAAGCACAGATTCAAGAGGACTGAAAAGTTAGAATAAAGTGGGATTCACCTCCCAAAATAAACTATAGACTTATTGTAAGTCTATAGTTATTATATCACATGGCATTAGCATTACACCTGGCATTACAACCACATGGCCTTAGCATAGGGATAGATGGAAAACAAGACAGAGAGCCAGAAACAGAGCCTTATCTTTTCTGAAATCCCGATCTATTACAGAGGTGGCCTGCAGATTTACAGGAGAAGGACGGATTGCCCCATTCTTGGTGTGAAGACAACTGGTTACCCATATGAAAAGAAAATAAAGTGGGATGTTGGATCCTTACTTCGTATCATGAGCATGAATCAAGGTCAGGTAGGTTAAAGACCTAAATATGAAAATCAAACTTTTTTAAAAAAAGAAAATATGATAAAGAATTAAAGTATGCAGGAATTTTCAATATTAATAAATTTATATTAAATTCTAAAACTCCTGCTCATCAGAAAATGCCATTAAAAAGGTGAAAAGAGAATTCAGACTCAGTGAAAATATTTGCAACTCATAAAACCAACAAAAGATCAATACTCAGAATTTATTTTTCTAAACTAGTAAGTGTGAATATGTAAAAGACAACCCAGTCAAAAAAGGAGACAAAACATATGAAAAGGCAATTCGCAGAAGAGGAAATACAAATCAATGATAAATGTGTGAGTAGAAGTTCAACCCTTTATTATCAGACAATGCAAATTAAACTGTAGTGAGATACAGTTTCTCACCCACAATACTGGCAAATATTTTAAAACCTGACACTTCCAAGTGTTTACAACGATGCAGATCAATGGGACCTCTTGTTTACTGTAAGTGGGAGTATAAATTGGTACCAAAATTTTGGGAAGCAGCTGGCATTTTCCAGTAAATTTGAAGGTGCTCATTTTCTATGTTCCTGTAATTCTTCATGTAAGTATTTCCCCTAGATTAACTCTCACAGGGAGTTCATGAAGACACATATATGAATGATTGCATAGTGTAAAACTGAAAATAACTCACAGGTCTATCAAAGGAGATTGAGTAAATAGACTGTGGAATGGTCCTGCAATGGAATGGTATAGAGCGTACCAATGAACCCAATGAGGCACATAGATCAGGTTCATAATTAAGTTGAGAAGAAAGACCTTGTAGGAGAGGTTTGCCTGAAAACTAGAAAGAGCAGAGGCAGGATAATAAAGAAAAGGGAAGACAGTCAGGGTTGTACCTTTGTAGGGAAACTTTTATAGGGCATCATGTGCGTGGTATGATCTGAGCAGGCTTCTGTCCTGAACACCTGCCCATCAGATGCCTGAACTGTCATCATTAGAGGGAAGGGACACTGCCTTTTTTAAAAAAAATCTCTGTCTCTCTGGCACCTATCGGAGTTCTTGGCATAGAGAAAATTCTCAATAATATATTTCAAAATGAATGAATAATGGCAAGAACTAATTCTATTCTTCTTTGTAGAAAGAAGCACGGAGTGAATACAGCATGTTCTCTGGGGCTATTCTTATTGCATTCATTTCCTGGCTAGACAAGTTTCTCTAATTCTCACTCTTGGTCTTCACAAAATGAAATTGCTTACTGATTCCATCCTCATAACATTATCTCTGGGATTTGCTTCTTCCCCTTTGCATCCAAAATATCTGCTTGCCTGAACTCTTCTAGACCTTATCCTAAGTAACTCTTATCTGGCTGTTCATTTGCATCCTTATAATAAACTAGTAACTGTGAATATAGAGTTTTTCTGAGTTCTGTGAGTTGTTCTAGGGAACTACAGAAACTGAGGAGCTTGTGGGAAGTCTTGAATTTGTAGCTGGCCAGCCAGAAGTGCTTGGGGACACCCAGGATTAGTGGCTGGTGTCTGCAGTGGGTGCAGTCTTGTGGGACTGAGCCCTTAGCCTGTGGGGTCTTAAAGAACTTTGTGTAGTTAGTGTCAGAACCAAATTGAGTTGTAGGACATCTAGTTGGTATTGGAGAATTGGTGTGGAAATACATAGAAGTTAAATAATCTTCCAATGAGTTGATCTGAATGTATTTATTTAGTAAAGTATATACATAGGAGACTCTGCCAGGCACTGTGGGGCATAGTAGGAGTGATAAAAATATAATAATAACAATGACTGTGACAAATTTTGACTGGTGAATTACACAGAGGGCTTTCACATACTCTGACCTTTTTCTTCCTAAAACCAAGATTGGAATACTATAGCTTATGAAACTTATCAGGCCAGCAAATTGTAGCTGCTTTCATGGGCAAATTTCATCATGAATATTTGCTTTCTTAGGAGAGGATGGCCTTATAGGGTGTCCACTCCAGGGAGTATAGTTTCAGGATGACTGAGGTCTCATATAATGAGATATTGCTATCACACAAAATCTGGTCTTGTCATCACTTCAAAAATTGTCCCTCCTGGATCCTCTGTGCATTTAGTACAGATGGTGATTTTTGATTTTTCTGATCTCATGGTGGCTGCAATTTCTAAGGCCCTTTGATTACTCAGAAGGAATCACAGGGCCACAGTCTGACCGTGTCAGGGACTCAGGAACCCTTTCGAAGGCCTGATAAAGGCAAGAGAGAACCCTTTCAGCAGAAATTAAATCATAGCATTTTATTTTTATCAGATACTTGCTATGATTTCCCCCCTCCCTTTGCTGCTATGAAAATTGAGAAACTGGGAATCCAATTACAAAAGTGAGATAAAAAGGAAAGATAGCAAAACATTTTAATTGGATGGTGGAGACGCTCAGTCATGTCGCTCTGTACTGCAAACTCTCCATGGCACAGCAGCACTGCGGGGGTCATAGGACATAGGAATAGTGAAATGATACAAGAGAAACAGGGACTGCCATGGGGTGTGGCAGCCTACAAGGGGACCATCCATGCAGCACTCCAGCCCCGGGCATCGTGATTACCTTTGGACCACCTGAACCAATGCAGTGACAGGCAGAAGGCAGCCAAAATCAAAAAGACCCATCTCCTCTGTGGGACTCATTTCCAATGCAGACTCTGAGGGCAGGGAGAAAGACTGTTATTAAAGCCGACTTCAGTAAATAAAGGTAGCTTTGGGGGGCTCCTCTTGGAGTTGGGTCAGGGCTTTGCTCATGAGAAAAAAAAAACAACAGAATCAAAGAAAGACAAAAGTTTTCAGCAGCACTGAAGGAAAATACTCAATAGGACTAGTTCAGGTAGGAGTGGTAGGTCATTCTATGATTGGGCCCACTACCCATGCCACCCAGATTTAGGTTCTGAATCCAGTTTTCTGCTTCCCAGCCACTGCCAGAGTCAGCAACTCATCAGGGTTTCAGAGAACAGGGGCAATGGTTCAGGGCTTGCGATTCAGGTATGGAAGAAAGCCTGATTAAAGGCCTGATTACTGGCTCCACAGGGAGGTTGGTAGACCTGGAGGTTCCTGCTCTAGGACTAGTTCTATATCTAGAAGTAGGTCTAGAAATTCCATATTTCTCCCAAGCACAAAGCTCAAGCTTCAGAGGACCACCAGTCACTGGGATGCATTGTCATGGGAAGGTCTTTGAAATTAGGATCAACTTATGATTATCTTTCCATATTCTGTTCATCACCAGTCCGGCTCAGTTTACCTCCTAAAAATGTCTTGAATAATTGAATCTCTCTATCCTAATCATTAACATTCTGGTATAGACAAACACCATCTTTCTGCAGGAGGTTGGCAATAACATTGTTCTGGCTTCCCCATATTTACTGTGGTTGCTCTGAAATATTTTCTCCACATTTTCAGCCAAATTGACCTCCTCAAAATGTAAATCTGACCCCCTTATGTTCTCAGTTAAAATTCTACAGTTCCCTGCATGCTCTGGCCCATGTTCATGTCTCTGCCCTTGACTTGAAACCACATTCTCCCTTACTCTCAAGCCCAGCTACACAGATCTGCTGTTTCTTTCTCTCCTTTCAGAGGAATCCCCCCCTGTTCCTGCTTCCTAGACACTCTTTCCTGATTTCTCTCCTTCTTCTCATTCAGATCTCAGCTCAAGCCTCTTGTCCAGCAAAGTCTCACCAGTAGACCTAACCTCATATGCACCAGCAACTGTTCACAGCTGCATTCATTTTTTTATTATTATTATTTTAGTTAACACAGTTGATTCTCATTATTCATAGTTGTTCTGGTCTATGAAGTTCCCATAAGCACTGAATTAGTGAATACTGAACCATTGCTCCTAAGGGAAATGTATGGTTACTTTCCTGCAGGCCTCTGGTCACAATATTTTCGTCAGTGGATCAATACATAACCTTGTATTATGTGTGCTTCTGTTTCAAGACACCTTGTTTAACATATCCCGTTAATTCACTAACATTGAACTCATGTTTAACAGCACTATTTATTCCAGCCTGAAAGAAGATTACCTAATACATATTTTCTTTGTAAGGCACATCACAGCATTCTTGTGCTTAGAAATACTATACAGCACTTCGGCACTACACTTGGGGGCCATTTTAAAGAGTGGATTTACCAAAAAATGAGCAAAATGTTGTACTTAATATGAAAAAGGCATTTGTTTACAGGACAAGAGTTCAAACAACAAGGCAGTGTTGCCTTGTTAAACCTTAGCTGGTAACCTGCGTGTTGGGTAACTCTAATTCTTCCCTGCTTCATTAATGCCTGCAAACGGGGTAACAAATACATTTTAGTGAGTAGGCAAATTCACAAATATGGGATTGGAAATAATGAAGATCAACTCTATTTTATTTATTTATTTTTTGTTATATATATATATTTTTAATGTCAGAATATTACTGGAGTACAAATGTTTAGGTTACATATATTGCCTTTGCCCTCCCAAGTCAAAGCTACAAGCATGGCCATGCCCCAAATAGTGCTCACTGCACCCATTAGGTGTGAATATACCTGTTCCCTCCTCACCCCCCAACCTGTCTGACACTCGATGAATGTTACCACCATCTGTGCACATAAGTGTTGATCAACTAATACCAATTTGATGGTGACTACATGTGGTGCTAGTTTTTCCATTCTTGGGATACTTCACTTAGTAGAATGTGCTCCAGCTCCATCCAGGATAATACAAGAGGTGCTAGATCACCATTGTTTTTTGTGGCTGGGTAGTACTCCATGGTGGACATATACCACATTTTATTAATTCAATCATGTATTGATGGCCACTTGGGTTGTTTCCACATCTTTGCAATAGTGAATTGTGCTGCTATAAACATTCAAGTGCAGATGTCTTTTTTTTTTTTTAATAGAATGTCTTTTTTTCCTTTGGGTAGATGCCCACTAATGGGATTGCTGGATCAAATGGCAGTTCTACTTTTAGCTCTTTAAGGTATCTCCATATTACTTTCCACAGAGGTTGTACTAGTTTGCAGTCCCACCAGCAGTGTATGAGTGTTCCTATCTCTCCACATCCATGCCAACATTG
>NW_012142857.1:1560158-1565027 GCF_000956105.1 Propithecus coquereli | reverse complement strand
TCTAAGTGGGAATGCTTTCAATTTTTCCTCATTCAGTATGATGTTGGCTGTGGGTTTGTCATAAATGGCTTGTATCATTTTTAGGTAAGTCCCATCTATGCCTATTTTGTTAAGCGTTCTTATCATTAAAGGGTGTTGAATTTTGTCAAATGCTTTTTCTGCGTCTATTGAGAGAATCATATGGTTTTTGGTTTTGCTTCTGTTTATGTGGTGAATTACGTTTATAGATTTGCGTATGTTGGACCATCCCTGCATCTTTGGAATGAAGCCCACTTGGTCATGATGGATTATTTTCTTAATAAGCACCTGGATTCGGTTAGCTAGAGTTTTGTTGAGAATTTTTGCATCTATATTCATAAGGGATATTGGTCTGTAGTTTTCCTTTTTTGTTGTGTCCTCTCCTGGTTTTGATATCAGGGTTATGTTGGCTTCGATGTTGAGCATTTTTTCATATGTTTGTTGGCCATAAGTCTGTCTTCTTTTGAAAAGTTTCTGTTCATGTCCTTTGCCAAGATAAACTCTATTTCTCCTTCACTGATTACAAGGTCTATGAGGTGCTTGTTTATTTGTTGCTTTACGTTTAACACACAGTACCTAACAGTGCCTGGGAAGTGGCAGATACTTAATAAATAGATGTCTAGTAAATAAATAAATGTGAGGGATGCCTGGGGCTGTATATTGAAAAAAAATAGCAATCTTGGTCGGTTGCCTATTCATTTAAAGAAATGACCCAAGCCCTTCTACAACCACCCTTAAGGCCTCTGTCTGAGAGGGAATTCTGGGCTAGATGATAGGGTGTGGTTCAAAATAGTTATTCTAATCTTCTCCAACATGAACATCACTGTTATTATGGGACCGGCCTACCTGAGTTCCAATCCTTCATTGACTACCTGTGTTCCCAGCAGGGACCCCTCCTTGAGGTTGCAGGTTGTAAAGTCTGGCTTCACCCATATCCAAAGGGATATGTGTCTGGCCCAAAGGGACACACACAGAGGATCAGAACAGGGACCAGAACTCAAGGTTTCTGACTCCCACACCAATACCTTTCCCCATACCACAGAATTCCCCTTCAGACACACACAGTGTTTGTGGTTATAGTTTATATTTGATTGCTTTACCAACTATTGCAAGGGAAAGGTGCTTCCAATTCAGAATCTCTGTTTCCCAAAAGACCAAAAAATTTGTTTTCTAATTTTTACCACTGAATTGCTTTAGGACCCAGAACTCACAAATGAACTGTGAATTACCTCCATTAGTAAGACTTTTCCATTAGCCATTCCACAGTGGACCTTGAGGACTCTGACTTGAATGTCAGTGCTTCTATTTAAGATACTCTACCCTCACAATCAGGGTGACCAGTTCCCTGAATTTTCAGGGAACTTCTCACCTCCTTTCATCATCACAAGCTCTGGAATAAAAGTAGGGTGGATACTTGTCTTCCTATTTGACAGATGAACAGGTCATGTCCTTCATGGCTATTAGGAGGAATGAGATTACATGCGGAAAAGCCCTCTAGCAGCACACGGTAGTGTCTGGATCTTAGGTCCAGAGAAATAAATTGTGCAAGGTCACAAGCAAAATGGTGAGGAAGGTGATTTTCTTCCTGTCATGTAATCACTTCTGGACAAGGCAAAATTTGGGGATGCTAATATGTTTAGGAAATGCTGCCTTGAGAAAGGTAGTATTCCACGTTGGCTGTGGATGAAGAAGTCTGAGATAATTAAAGTACAGGCAAAGCGAGTTTCTTTTCCATGTGGCCCTGTGCCCTACCAAGTGACCCAGGAACCTTTGCTGTGCCCAGCCTAGTCAGCTCAGAGGCCATACTCTAGTGTCTGATGGATGGATGAGTCTTCATCAAATGCAGCTTCATCATGTTTTCTCCATGCTTTAATCCAATGACCATAGCTAAGCTGACAGTGGGTCTTGGTTTGCTAAGGACGGTACCAGTTTACCTCTGTTGTCCTGATGTTATATTAACAATGCCTTCTTTTATTCTCCAGAGTGACCCCCTTTGGACAATAAATTATGTGGTGACCCTATCCGTAGAGTACACCATCATACCTGCTCAGCCCAGAATATGATGCATCACCAATCTGCTGAAAACCAACCCACAAGACCTGCTTTCTTCTCTCTTCCCACCATCTATTGCTCAGCTGATGATCCTTTCATTGTCTGCAATCCATGTCACATTACTCTCCATGTAGTTATATTGTCTGTAATTTGCTTCGAATTGTATTAGCATAGATAGCATAATGCGTGTGTGTGTATGTATGTGTGTGTATTCATTTTCATCTATACCCTAGAGGTGATTGGTGAATGTTTGTATTATAGTTATTTAATAAGGAATATACACTCCAGAGGTGGTTAGTTAGCATTTGAAAGACTCTAATCAGAAACCAAAACTCTAGAGGTACCTACTGCAGGACTTCTGCTTTCTTTATTTCTGGTTATGACTGATGGCTTTGTCTATTAGAATAATGGATATTAGAAACCATTTTTTCATTGATGGCTAGAAATGTGGGCTTGGCTTGCAGTGTTGTACAGGCAGTCCTATCCTTGTACAAATAAGGTGCAAGAGTCTAGTGAGAGTAATTTTCTCTTCATTTTGGAATGGCATCCCCAGGGTTAGGAATCCAACGAGTCCTGTATCTTTGCTTATCAGATCAGATGGTCTCAAAATCCTGCCACCAGAACTTTGCTGCATCTACTTCAGTGCATGTTTTCACATAAGGATAGAGGGACAGGACCCGTGCTGTCTACAGCACAGGTTGTGTGATTGTTTTCATACCTGCCTGCTAATAAACTTGTGTGTGCATGGCAGAATGGAGTACTACGTGAAAGTCTGACTACCTGGAAGCAAGCTAGTAGGGAAACAGACATATAGCCCTCTCCTACTTCTAACTTTGGAGGCTACCAGTACCTACCCAACATAACTAAATAATTGGAATGGGTCAGTTTGCAAAAAGATCCGTGCCCCCTTGTATGTTGCTCTCTTCTCCACATCCCCCTCCTCAACCTGTTCCCATCCTTCAAAGCCAAATTGAAGTGCTTCTCATAGGCAAAGGGTCTTCTGACTGTTTCAGCCCTTTTGGATTCCTGTTCTGAACTCCTCCACCACTTAGAGCTGGATATACACAACCTAATATGTGGCTGTATAATCTAAGGGGTTTTTTTTCTTCTCTAAATATTTTTGTATACATACTTTTAAAAAACTTGGCTATAAACATCCCGAGTGTGAAAATGTATTCTCCTTCCCTTGGAGCCCCTTTAATGCTTGACCCAAAGGCAGGCACATGTCATATGCTCAGGAAATACTTGCTGCCCAACCAACTGACATAAGGACCTGGACCAATAGGCCTCGAGCCTCCATATGTTTGGACTGTGAGGTAAGGTAGAGGCCAGTTGAGGAAGAACCCTGAATTCCAGGCTGTGGATGTAGATTTGGTGGTGGAGGAAACTGGGAGCCATTGTAGGCAGTTATTGTTACATTTCCATGTGAAATATGGGGCCAAAGGAACAGTCCCAGAACATCTGTCCAGAGCCGGAGGCCAACACATATCCTCCAGATGTTACTCAGGGATCTATGAATGCACTCTTCCTGCTCTGCTGGCAATGAGGTAACAGAGGGATGGAGGCAAGATCCAGGGGGAAAACTGATGAAATAAAAGAGACATTATAAGGCACACTGTCCGAGAGCAGTCGATTTATAGATTCTGAATATTGCTCTATAAATATCAGCATCTGAGAATCTCAGAGTGAGAAAGGGCCCTTAGAGATTATCTGGCCCAGCCTCCTGCCCGGTGCAGGATTATTAACTATGGCAGGCTGATGTTAATAAGGGTCCCCTGCTGCTTCCCCTGGAAAGCTCCTTTTGTCAAGGGTCTCTCCCTCACCTTTTATATCCGGTTAGGCTACTGCCCAGAGGACAGTTTTCCCAGTTCAAATACCTTTTTGTTTTCTTTTGGATTCACATATTTTAAATCTGTTTTCCTTACAAATAAAGCAACACAAAAGCAGGCGTCCAGGTGGTGTGTGTTGTATCTCCTTCACAACCCCTCACTTTTCTAATTAATTGGTCCGTTTTCAAAGCTAAAGCTGGCAGGCACTTACTCCTTTAGGGTCTTTCTACCCCTGCCAAAAACAGCCATGTTAAAAAAAAAAAAAAACAACCTATTTTATGACTGGGTTTTCCAAAGTTACAGCCTCTCTCATTCCAACCAGCTTGGTGAGGAGGAGGCCAAAACACAGATTAAGCCATTTTCTCCTCGTTATCGCCCCATTAAGCTTGCAAAGATGCTGTGGAAGCCCAGGCTTCATCTACCTGTTCTGGCCAGGGAACCAGCAAGAATTTAGCACCTTCCTCTGAAAGGAGCCATTTATCCAATGAGTCAGGGAGAGTCTCCTCCTCTCCTGGCTGGAAGAGGACACCCTACAAGTGAAATGCTGTAAAAACCTTGGCTGCTCAGAGCCCTTGGGGAATGAATCATTCTGGCAAGGCAAATTTTCCAAGTAGCTTGGGGTGATTTCTTTAGGCTTCAAAATCCAAAACGATTCTAGTGATTTGGGAAGAACTTTTAATAAAGTATATTCTGCACTTCCATGTCTTCTTAAATAGAGAATACTCATCATAAATTGATCTTCTCTTGATTGCTGAGATTATCTTTATTGACATCAATTCTACCGGCTTAAATAAATGACATGAAGCATGCAAGACTGGTGGTTACAACAGTATGCAAAATGCTTTGCGTTCTTATATCTGAATATAATAGTTTTTATGTCTCCTTCCTCTACAGTAATCAATGACTCTACCTTCAATATGATGTCCTCAAAAAGACATGTAATTTATACACACAACAACTTGGATGAGTC
>NW_012142857.1:1454355-1559398 GCF_000956105.1 Propithecus coquereli | reverse complement strand
AAAAGAGAGATCAAGGCAAAACGGGCTTTAACTATAAGAAGTCAAAGGACTTCCAAAATGTGGTTTCCAAAGTTCTATGATTTCACAATCCAAGGCAGACCCACAGAAGTAAGTGCATTTCTATGTTATTGTGACCAAAATGCTTAAAGATTTTATTTTTTATTCTTCAGTAGGTGTAACGGTACACCTGCTGCTGTAGTGACAGAAGTTGCCAGAAGTTTTTAAAAAAGGACTAATGTACAGGGCAGCTCTCATGGACTGAAACTGCAGGTCCTTCTCCAAATGTCTCCCATGTTTCCTTGCACTACTGGCAGGTGTCTAAAATGGCTTAAACAGAGGATTAATGGGAAATTGTCAATAGGAAATTGTCAATAGGAAAAGCAAAATGCAACTGCTCTTTGGATTTCTAGCATGCAGACTTACACTTACAATAAAGGGTGATGACTGTGATTCGATTTTTGTATAGGCTCTTCCATTGTATCACTGATTACATACCAATCCCAAAAGCAAACAATTCAGCATTGACCATGCCTCAGAGGCAAAAGCAACACATACTACATAGAATATGCTGTGGAACAAACCAGAAATATTCCCTTTACTTTAAATTATTAGTTTTTGTAAGAAGAAATTTAGATTCATGTCAGAACATGTTATGTTATCTTCGTGACATATTATATAGCACTAGGTGCCATAAGCTATATATAGTTCTCATTTTAAAATTGAGGTCAGTCAATCTCAACAGGCACTTTTATTAAGTTAAAGAACCATTTCAAAGATTATTATTAATAGGTGTCGATGCTGGGTGGGCTTAGTATGTAGCTCAGTACCTGGCACCCAATAAACACTTAGTAAATTAATGAATGGAGTCATGATCCTGTTGCCCAGAATAAGCACAATCTTTAGGTTACTCTTTTCTTCTTTTTTGACAAGGTGTGTTACACACTGGTGGGCTATGGGTGGCATAAGCTCCTTTAGACACTGAGCAGGAGTATCTGAATGGAGTGCCCCTGACCTTCCCACCATGCCTAGCACAACGTGGTGTGCTTCATGAACCTTCAGTAAAGACTCATGGGTTAAGTGATTGCAATTTCTGACCCCGCAATATTTCTCAAGACCAATTCTAGGACGGATCCCTCTGTTATTTTCTATGTGTATTGTAGAATATAAATTATACTGTCAATACAAAATAAATGGCATTAAACTTTGGATTTCAAGAAAATACCCTTAAAATGTCTCTTAGATAGCTTATCCCTGCTTTATGCCTCATTCCCAAATATCTCTTTCCTACTGTAATGACTCCTATAGATTTACTCTCCAAGATGGTTAGCCACTGGCTCTATTGCATTGTGTAGCCACAACGACAAATAAGGACTTTTTTTTTTTTGCCTCTCTATTTAAATATTTTCATCTTTCAGTTCCAGACTACTCTGTTTGATCCTCTGAGAAGGCAAATAATTTCTTCTGTCAATGGATATGATTCCCGAGAAGATATTGATGCATTTGGGAGTATAATTTGGCTGAGGAAGGAGATAACCTGAAACCACAAACCACCCTAAACACTCTATTATTAGCAAAGAGAAAAAAAGCCAAATTGAGTTGGAGAAAAGCCTCGCTGAATGATGAATTGCCAGACCTGTGAAGCTCGGGAGAATTCAGCCCATTCACCCCAGCTGCATTTTTATGAATTGTTGAGGAAAGAACTTTGAAATGGAAAGACTGATAGTCAGGATCCGAATGGCTGCATTTGCTCCCAAAGTGGCCTGAATCTTGAGAAACATGGCTGGGAAATTCACCCTGCACGTGTCACCGACCCAAGCCTTTATGTTGTTCTCCTCATGTAAAACTGCATCATCCACATTGTTGCCAGTACTTCTATTCCAATCTAAACTCTGGATTTACTTTAGGAATCGTAATTCCAGAACTTTCTCTGCTGATCAGGGTGGCAGTTGTCAATCTGGATAAAGCCTTTGACGCAACCTTACAACTTTTTATGCTCCTTTGGGTTTTTAATTCTCTTCGATGTATGGTTATGTGTATATTTGTCTTATTTTCTCCCTCCTACTTTTTTGGAAGTCTCTTGAGAGAAGTTTCTATAGCATCCATCCAGGTCTGGGTCCTTGATCATTAGTTCCAGGACCTCCCATGGATACCAAAAACCATGCATGCTCAAGTCCCTGATATAAAATGGCATGGTATTTGCATATAACCCATGCACATCCTCCCATACACTTTATATCATCTCTAGATTACTTATAATACCTAATACAGTGTAAAGTCTGTGTAAATGGTTGTTGCACTGTATTGTTTAGAGAATAATGACAAGAAAAAAGTCTGTACATATTCATTACAGATGCAATTTTTTTTCCAAATATTTTTGATTCACAGTTGGTTGAATCCACAGATGTGGAACCCATGGATACGGAGGGCCAACTGTATTTGAAACACAGAATTTATTGACCAAGAGAAATCTAGAGGGATGAAAACAAAGTAAATCCACCATATTTGGTTAATTGGAATGTTATAGTTGCCCTTAACTTCAGAGAAGATGTTTTAGAGGAGAGGTGAAAGTAGATATGGATTTTGAAGGGGCCAGGGATTTATCCTCTACAAATAGTTAAGTTTTTTAGATCCATCCAGCTGCCTCTCATGGGCAGAGACAACGTTTCTCACTGTTAACCTCACCTACTGTTTGCGCAGAGGAAGGTCAAATATGGCCTAAACCCCAATGATTAGAAGAGATCACTTCATATTTCTGAGTAAAGGATATGATGTCTGTCTGGGATATGTTTTGAAATATTCCAAAAAAAAAAAAACAAACCCAAATACTTTTATTTTTGTGTTTTTGGTGCAGGAAAATGGATGCAACAAGAATGCTAGAATGTTGAGGATGGCTCAAGGTGAGTGATGGTACATGGGGGTATACCATCTTTATGTATATTTTTATGCATTTTTGTGTATATTTGAAGGACTAAAAATTTTAAAAATTAGGTAAAAAGTAGAAAAAGAGAGAGGCTTACTTCCTCATCACCCTTAGAAACTGGCTTAGTGAGAGAAGAGCAGCTTTCTGCGACTTATCAGAATTTTTATGTAGTTTTTAAATAATTTTGTGTTTGTATAAGGGAATATCACAGGGGACATTAGGTTTTACTTCACTAGGTTCCCAAATCTGAAGACAAAGGGAGTTAGGTGTCCGTATATTCTGAGAGCGATGTCTGAACATCTATCTATGCTGTACTTGCCAGGAATATGGCTGTTGTGGGTTGAATTGTGTCTTATATATGTCTCTAGTTATTTCATCCAAATGTCTTAGAGAATTTTGGGCACAAAAATATCTATCAATAATTTTAGCTAGTTATGTGTTTTTTTATGTTCCTTGGATTTTATGCTATATCACAATTCTTTTCAATCATATATTTTTTTGAAAATGCATGAAAATGCATGAAGCACTTCCATGTTGGTGTGGGTGTGTGGTATGTGTAATTTTATCCTCTCAACAACCACATAAGTTCAAGAAGGCAGAGATTATTCCAAACTTTTAGCTCAAGAAATGGAGACTCAGAGAGATAGCTTCTGTAGTTAGTAAGTGGCAATGAAAGATTTGATCTACGATCTTCTTATTTCAAACCCAATGCTCTTTTTCTCCAACACTAGACTTTCTGTAACTGGGAATGTCTTGAGAGAGAGGGTCTTTGGGTGACTGGTAAATGATGACTCTGGTGGGAGAGTAAAGATTACCTGGCTGTGTCACATCCATGACGTCACATCTGTGTACAGAGCTCGAAAGGGATATATGTGTGCTCATGCATGAAGTCCATATCCATGTTCTTGTGTCCTGCTTAGGGTGGGCATCCTGCATTATCTAGTAAATCCCCTGTCACTGAAAGACAGAGGCATGGCTGACATTCCATATTCATCCCTTCTCAGATTCCGGCAACCAGGCATCATCATTGCTCATACACAGAAATGTTTTCCCAGCCTCCCAGCAGAAGACCATGTGCTCTGAAATGCAGCCTTGAGCCTAGTGATAAATTTTCCCAGAGCAACCCACACTCTTTTGCCTGTGACCAATTGCCTGTGACCAATTTCAAGTCCAGCTGGCTAGGCTTAGGGGTATGGTTGGAAGCCTAAAAAGACTCTGTCTTGATGTAACACAAATATGCGGAGTCATAATACTGGTCTTGGCCTCCCCAGCCCTTTGCTCGACCCCAGTGAATGAGCTGGCTGTGACATAAGCTCTCCTTGCTTTCAAGGTCTCAGCTCATACCCAGAGATTCATCAACCAAGCTGGTTCTGATCCACCTTCAGTCACTGAAGTCTAAAGTCATTTAATTCATGGAGCCTCAGTTTCCTCATTTGTATTAATAGAATGAAATTGTCATTTCCTCTTTACAGAGTTGTTACGAAGATTAAGGGAGGTTGTGTATAGAAAGCACTTGTCACTGTGCCTAGCACAAAGTATCACCTCAATAAATGGTGCCCACGATAATAATAATGATAATGAATTATAAACATTACTTATTCTATTGCAAACCATCACATCTTGGAATTTGAACTGGCTATCTGCCTACTTGAGTTTACCTAAGTTTTCTTTGGCTTCATGCAAATTTTGTGAGCTAAAGTGCATCACATCTCCCATTATTTTTTTCTGCCAAATAAACATCTATTTGTAGTCAAGCTCTGTGCTGGGCACTGTGGGAGTTACAAAGAAGAGAAAGGTGCAATTCTAGACTTGTAGGAACATTGTCTTCCAGCAGAGGCAAGGCATATACATATTAACTGTTAGATAACAATACAGCCTGCTGATAAGCTAGCAAGGTGGAAGAAACCTTTCTTCCAGTTGCACTGAACCTTGCCCTCTCCTTAAAAGATCCCCCAGCTGCCAATCACCAGCTTTGGCCCCAAGAGCTTAAGCATGTTTCTAAATGGAAGCTTCACTGGGACATAGTCTTTTCTACTTGTAGAGGGAGCTGTAGTTTGCAAATTGAAGGTTATCTGAAGATATGTTAGGGAGGAAAAAGGGGATCATTATAGAGGCTTGGGTGCCACCAGCATACACCCATACATGTCCCCAAGACTCCCCAAGTTCAATCTCCTTGAAATGAGCTTGCTCACCATCTTACAAAAAATACATAATTGCATGGCCATTTTCTCAATCATAATCTGCTCCGGAATACAGAAGAAACGCTACCTCGCCAAAGGAAATAAGACATTGGCAATCAACATGTCTCCTCAGACCTTGTCAAAGAGCCATAACTGGAACAAAATAAACAAAGAGATCATCAAAACACTTCTCTTCCCTTTCCCCTTGCTTGTCTCCTTTTTTCTTTCACTTTGAATGCTCCATTAGAGTGCAGAAGATTTCACAGTTTTCTCCAGCTCTGGAAAAATCGTTAGGCCCTTCTGCTGGTCGGCTTTGGAAACATTTGGAACAAATTATCTCTACTTTTGGAATCTGAATAAAGGAATGTGAGCCTCACTAGAGAAATGTGCAATCTAGGGCGGGATTCGCAAAATGGTTTAAGGTTTGCTTTTGCACACATACTTTTTTTGAGTTTGTTTGGGTTTGGAACATATTATAAGAAAAATAACAAGACTTACAATTCCTTTGCTTTTCATAAAAACCCATTGGCCCCTCCCCTGATGCTCTGCCATCACCCTGCTGGAGCTCCCATGTTTAGTGTTAAACATGTGCTTCTTACATAACATGAAATCTACCAGTTAGGGTCAAGGGAGAGGAGAGAGATTTTCTGGGAATCTATTGTTGACCCAATCACAAATTGAAACCTTTTGTTATGCTACCAACTTCATGATGTCCAAATACGCCTCCAAGAAGTTGTCGGGGCTCCTGAGGGAGTTACCGAGATTTCTTGAATCTCAATACTGGGTTGTCATACCTTAGCCCACAAGCAGCTGTGTCAGGGCATAGCCTCAGGGAAACGTAAGCCCTGGGAAGGTTCTCACAGAGTGGCTTTTGTCCTGTGCTGCTTCTCACATCTTTGCCCATCCTTCCTGCCCTCTGGCCCTGTGGCTGATGTTTAGCCACAAAAGGACAGACAGCCTGCAAGGCTGAGGCCGAGAGATGACATAGATCTCCTACCCGGGCTACAAGCAGCTTCCCCTAAGATGTTCTTCCTGGGGTCTCTAGGGCCACACTGCCTTCCTGCTATGCAGACACAGCATCTTCAGGAGGATGACTTCGAAAGGCACTCACTTTCATACAAGAAGCAGGAATAAAGAGTCAGATAATCAGGTCTGGGAATAAGGGTAAATGAAGAGGGTCAGGAAGGGTCAGTTGTAGAATCTCTGTTCCAAAAGGAAGAAAATTCTTATGGAGCAACTTTTTTTTTTTTCCGTTTTGTTTTTTCAGTTGCCAAGAGAGCTATGGTGACCGCCCCTGCTTAATTTTCTAGACGGCATATTTCCAACATCCTCTTCAGTTATTCCCATACAAACTTATCTGTCAAATCATGTTCTTTGCATTTTTAATTCAGAAAAAGGTAGACACCATGACATTTCCATTGTTTGCAGAGCCTCATTCAGAGGTTCTCCATGAACTCACCAATCCCTGTCATTTCCTTCCCTCACCCCAACTTTGTAAGGTAAATATGCATCACACCAACCAGTGACATGACAAAAGGGCCTGGGCTAGGCCATCGACTGATGGACAAATGCATAAACAAAATGTGGTCTCTCCATACAATGGAATGTTATTCAGCTTTGAAAAGGAAGAAAATTCTGACACATGTTACAATGTGGATGAACTTTGACAACATTATAACAAATGAAATAAACTAGCACAAAGGACAAATATTGTATAACTCTACTTATGTGAAGTATCTAGAGTAGTATAATTCATACAGACAGAAAGAATAGAGGTTACCAGGAGCTGGAGGGGGTGGGGGAGAGGGAATGGGGGTTATTTAATGGGTAGAGGGTTTCTGTTTGTCATGATGAAAAAGGTTTGGGGACGGATAGTTGTGATGGTTGTACAACGTTGTGAATGCACTTAATGCCATTGAACTGTACATTTAAAAATAGTTAAAGTGGCAAAATTTGTACGTATATTTTGCCACAATAAAAAAGTGTCTGGACTATTGATTTACAGACTCTTATTACTGGAGAAAGAATTCCAAATGCATTCTTTGGGAGTAAAGAAAAACATTAATTACATTATGGCCACTATCAAGTAGGTGAAATAGCTCATGATAGAAAATTGTGGTGCTTAAAACCTTGCTCGAATCAGGGACACCTTGGATCGAGCATGTGTTATGAAGAGTAGGACTGTGTAACTCTGCACTCCCTTCACTGTCAGGAATTTCACAGTGAGGGCAACGTGTGTGTGAGCACATATCTCAAATAGAGAAGGGGGAAACTAAGTCCTGCTCTGCAAGTCCTTGCTACTGTAAGGAAAGCCAGCTCTCTGTGTTCCTGCTCTGTACCCTCACTCCCATGGAACATCCTCTAGTAAAATCTAGACTGGGAAATATGGTTTAGGCGTGAAGCTTCCTACCCCAGGGATTGAGTGAGGGTAGGAAATGTGTAGAGCCTGCCTGAGGACCACTCCTCCCAACTGTACTGGGGAAAGACGTGCCTGGATAAAGATCTGCCTTAGTTTCTTAGTGCTTGGGCTCTGGAAGCACGAGAACAAGAGCTGCACCCTTTCACACAGGAACTCTGCTCACTAGTAAAATGTGACCCCATGAAGACCCTTGCCTCTGGACAATTCGATAAATACCTCCTTTCTGTGAGTGCCTGGAGAGTGGGGAGATTTCTAGAAAGGGGTGGTTGGAGGGGCAGAAACGTTTTTGCTCCTCTCCCCAACATAACTCACTTGCAGCCTGGAGTCCTTTCTCTGCTCCATCAGCACTATCCCATACATTTTGGGCTATTGATGATATAATCTCAAAATTCAGTGGGTGCCTCTATAGTTTGGAGAAGGTGCAGAGAAGCCAAAGGAGGTGCCACCAAGAGAAAGAGGGAATCACTACTCATGAGGATCCCAGCTAGATCGTGGGACTGAGGAGTAAAACCTGTTAAGAACATGTATTAGAGTGGAAACACTTATAATAGAAAACTGTGGTGCCTGGAACTTGACTCACATCAGGTATATTTTTGATAGAGCATCTCATCATTTTTCTTTCTGGTTAGAAAGAGGAAAAAAATGGTTTAAAATAAATAGTGTCATCTTGGTAGTCTCTTTAATTCAGAAAGATGGTAGCAAAATGTGAAAGGCCACCCAACTAGATATCAGGAGGCCTGGGTTTGAACACAGGCTCTGCCAGTGTATGTGGCTCTGAGTCAATCACATCCCTGCTTGAATCATCAGCCTTAATCTGGAGCAGTGGTGTAAACCAGAGTGTGCTTCGGAATCACTTGGAGTGTTTTCTAAAAACCCAGTGAGATTGGCCTCTATCAAAAAATCCCAAAACATCAAATGCTGGTGAGGATGCGTAGAGACAGGAACTTCTTACACTGCTTAGTGCAACCTCTGTGGAAAAGAATTTGGAGATACCTCAGAGAGCTAAAAATAGAAATACCATTTGATCCAGCAATAGCACTATTAGGCATCTACCCAAAAGAGCACAAAACATTCTACGATAAAGACATCTGCACTCGAATGTTTATGGCAGCACAATTCACTATTGCAAGGATGTGGAAACAACTCAAGTGCCCGTCAATCCGTGAGTGGATTATTAAAATTTGGTATATGTATACAATGGAATATTACTCAATCATAAGAAACAACGGTGATCTAGCACCTCTTATACTTTCCTGGATTAAACTTAAGCCCATTATCCAAAATGAGGCACCACAAAGAGCGGAAGAATGGGCTCCACTTGTACTTGCCATCAAATTGGTACTAACTGATCAACACTAGGGTGATCACATGGCAGTAATACTCTCCAGGGATTAGGGGGATTTGGGTCGGGGGGTAAATCCACAACCAAAGGACATAGGGAGCATTGTAGGGGGCAAGGGCATGCCTTTAACCCGCACTTGGGTGAGGCAAAGACATAAAGTGTAACCATAATGTTTGTACCCTCATAATACCCTGAAATGAAAAAAAAAAAAAAAGGATTTATGCCTGGGCTTCACCTCCACTTACTGACTAAGACTTTGTATGTATGCGTTGGTGCAGCAAGAGTTGGGGAGTGTGTTGGCGGGGGAGACATGGGCACATAGGTTTCAAAACAGCTCCCCTGATAAATCCATGGGCATCCCTGATGAGCATCCACTGGTCAAAATTACAGCTTAGGTCACTTCCAATTCCAGTATTCCTATGATTTTATGAAAAACAGAGACTGAATACTTACTGAGACCATTACACACAGCTATCACAAGGATCAAATAAGAAAAGAATGCATGTGGATGTCCTAGAATATAGTGTTGTACAAATGGAAGCAATTATTAGTGCTTGCATAATTCTGTGCATTATCCAAGTAGTTCATCAAATATTAACCAAACTCTCTTTGATTAGAAATTCTGCAATGTAAGGCCAGGGAATAGGATCTACTTGGCACTTTTGTTTGAGTTTCTCCCATGGAAAGGATTTACCAGTGTCATAGTACCCTTGTTTTCTGATAATGTGAATGCATGTAAGCCATGTGAGGGCAATCCTATAAATGCACCCATTGCTCAGCAAAGGGGAGCCATGGAACACCTGTTATCTATCTAAAAGTCTACCCATTTTCCCACCTCAGAAGCTGTGTATCCTGAAAGTTTCTGGTCATTTGGGTGTGGGTCATTGATATTGTCATCACCCTTTCCCCAGAAGCTGAGAGCCACCCCCTGCCCTGGCTCCTGGCATGGCTCTGGAGGTAGAGTTCTTAGCATGCTACAAAGGAGGGAAGTCTTTGCCTAGAAACCTTCATTTCCATTGAGCTAATGAGAGCGCTGTCACCTAAATTTTCATTGTTTTAAGAGCAAGTGCAGGCTGACAGTTTCCTTTCAAGCTTGAATGATGAAGAGAAAACATCCCACAGCCTCATCTGGCTGGCTTGCTGCGAGGTAATGAGCCCTGCGCAGCACCCATCTTTGCTAGACTGGGATGACCTTATGTCTGGTAATGCACTGGGGAGGAGTGAAAAATGCACCGCAGGTCCCGCCAACAATTCCCCCAGGATGTGCTGAATGTGCCAAACAGTTTAGTAAATAGATCTCGAGTTACCGTGTTGAAACATATTCCAACATATTGCGACAGAGAATGTCTCAATCTAAAGGTCATACTTTACTTTGCAAAGACCCGGTGGAAGGGGCTTCAGGGTGGGGGTGGGGAGGCTGGAAAGGGAATGTCATGGAGGTGAGGGTCAGGAGATAAAATATTCATAGCATGTAAAAACAAATTTCACAACCTTCCCTGGCTAATTGCATTCTATTCTCAGTCCAGACAGGGCATTTCATTTGCTGCCAATCTTTGATCCAAGACTTGCTGGAATTTCTTGGGATAGGGTATCAGCCCTGGGGGGTGGGGAGGGCGGAAGGGGAGCTGAGCTTGTCCTGCATAAGCCAGGAGGGTGTGACCTGATGGGGTGAGGCCAGGATGGAGTTCAAAGGCTCCAACTTGCCTGGCTTCTTGTTTTGTTTGTTTTTGGAGTCCTTGGGGAGGAATAAAGAAGAACTTAGAGATGTGAACCTTGTTTAAAATAATTGAGATCTCTTGGGTGTGGAGAAGAGTAAAAAGATTGAAAAAACTCAGATTGAGGCTGGTTTTGCATGTACAAGGAATCAGAGGCTGCCTCCACGGTGTGGTTTGAAAAACACCTGGAGAAGGGGCACCCTGTATCCACCATTATGGTTTCACTACTGAGGCTCCTTAAAAAAGTGCTCTACTTTGATTCAACATATACTTGTGGATTTGTTGGACAGCTACTCTGTTCCTGGTGATGAAGGGTATGCATACCTCGGTACCTATCTTCGGGGAGCTTACTCCGATTTGATTGTTGGCCATATGCCCCACTAACCCACTAAGCACAGTGTTTTTTGTGCTTTCAAATTATAATGTCTCTTTCACGTTTTCTCTTTTGCCCTCAAATGGAGTTCAATGGTCATCTCTGAGGAGAGCAATGAAAACTGGAGGAAAAAACCTGCTGCTTCTCAATGTCTATTAATGCAAAAGCCCCAGAAACCATGATGTATTTTTTTGTGGTGGGAGGCAGAGGGGATGGCTCAGGCTACATACTGGTGTTTGGAACCTGCCTTGGCAAATGAGTTCATTGACATGAGAACCTTAATTTAACTGCGTGGCTGCACAGGAAGTCCCTGGATGCTTGGGGCACCTCAGTTTCTAGAACACTTGACTCAATGTCATTAAGTTGAACCCTATTAAATTGCTGATATTTGACTGTTTTTGACCTACACGAATGATAATTTTGTAGGGTTCAACCTAATATAAAGCAGAATTTGAAAGCACCAGGATGAAAGCAAACACAATCAGAAGAAGGAGAGGGGAAAATATGGTTGGGTTTAGGAATTTAGACTTCTTAAGTCTCCATTTCCCTCTGCTCTTCCCTTTGCCCTTTCCACACTTGTTAAATCTTTATGGGCAAATACTTTAAGGGAGGATGTAGCAGCTGGCTGAGAGCAAGACTCTAAAAGATGAGGCTTAACACAAAGGGGTGGTTCTGGGGAGAGGCCTGATAAGAAACAGGGAGAGACCACTGGGAAGGGGAGTGGACATGGCAAAAGACAAATTTTACCCTTTCGCAAGTCTGTGAATAATCAGTTCACTGAGGTTACTGTTCCAACAGTCTCAAAGTGTCTGCATTAGTTAGAATGCATTCATGAACACGCATAGTATTTATGCAGCAAAATCCCAGCTTGGTTCCCATCACAATTTATTTACCTTGTAAAAATAGCCTTGTGAGGTCCACAGTTATGAATTACACCCCTCAACACCACTATGCATTAGGATGCAGCCGGGTGGTATTTTTGCTCGTTTGTTTGTTTTGGGTTTATATTAAGCAGGACCAAAAGAAAATTATTTCAACTTGGCATCCTTCTCTGTTGTCTCATTTTGTGTTTCAAAACAATTCTTAGAAAAAGGTTTGTGTGATGTCCAATTTATCAATTCAGGAATTGAGGAAAATGGGTTATGTTGGATGATTTTTAAGGTTTTTCCAACTCTAGGAGCTTCAGATTCTACGATGTAGTAGAAAAAGCACTGGTCTGGGATTCAGGTGACCGAGGTTTCAAGCCCACTCTGCAAACATAACTGTGTGGGCTTGAGAGGTAGGCTTAAGGGAAACTATTTTGTTAATCCATAATAGAAGAGGATTCGATCAGATATCTCATTATAGTTCAACCCAAAATTTCTTGAGCGGCTGAAAAGGAAAGAGAATTTCCTAATTGCAAGTGCGAGAAGAGGAGGAAAATGACATTTACTGACCCGATGTGTTATGAATCTACCCGAAAGGTCAAACAAATGTGTAACATTTATCAAATCGATTGGGTTCACTTTGATGGGAAATTCTACATGTCAGAATGTTATAAAAGTCCCATTCTACCCTTCTGTGTGGAGTTGATGTCATAAGCCAATTGTCAATAGGTCCACTCTTGGAAATGTTTCTTTAAGCCCTCAATTAGTGTTCACTATTATTCCTTACTTGAAAACAAGAATTAACTTTCTGAGTCAGTATTCTCTCTAAGTGGCCACAACCTCCAAATTCCAGGTTCTAACCACCCTGACCTAACCACCATATGTTCGACACTAAATTATATGATTTATTCTATCCACGAATATAAGGAGTGACAATCCCAACCAGGAGGATATTTTTGCAGCTGGATAAAATGAAAGAGATGAAAGCATTTGCCATGTATTTCTACTTTGGACTATTCCACAATAAGCCTTTGGAGAACAAAGTGTTATTCTGCTTTCTGGAATCAAAATCACCTAAACTCTTAAATATGTGCTCTGCTATCAAAAGCATCACTGATAGATCAGAATAATTCTCTTTATCCCCCCACCACCATGTCTCCACTCCATTCTCAACCAAAAACCAAACTAAAATAAAAACACCAGACTGTCGAAGTTTTCAATGACACAGTTGATAGGGCATTATAGAATTAGCCAGACAGAACATGCCAAAACCTCTCCACCTTCCTACTGACGGGTGCCCTTAAGGAGTCTCTCCAAATGTCCCTCTGCTCTTTGCAGCAGCTCTAAAAATAGCGGCTGACTGCTCAGTACAGGTGCTGTTTGTGCAAATGTTCTCTTTGCATTTAGCCTGCCTGCCTCCGTGATTAGCGCTCTGCAGACACACAGCATCCCCCGGACTCTGCTGTGTCAGCTCTTCTTCATAATAGCGCGGGTGCTGGAGGATAATTCCGGGACTGCTGTTTATAGGGACTGTCTCTCCCTCGGAACACAGAGCAGGCTTTCTTCTCCTCTCACCCCATCATGAGGGGCTTCACCATCCAGAACAGCTTAGAGGGAACTTCAGGATGAGTCTGCAACTATAGTACCCCACAAAATGGACTAGCATTTTAAAATGCATCCACTTTCTACATAGAACTAGGATGCATGGGTGAGGAGTAAAAAATCAAGAGGCTAAAAATGTAGGTCTGTCCTTAGTTGTTGTTCCTTCTGGACATTGCAGTAATTATATTCATAAAATATTAAGGTGATTTTTTCCGGATATAAGCTCAGAAGTCATCGGGTCTCCTGGTTGTGGTTGTTGAGCCTTAGTTTGCTTACCAATCACCTAGTAAGCTTATATCACATGCCAGTGTCCATGTCCCGCCCCTTAATATTCTGATTCAATAGATCTTGGGGAATCCCAGGGATCTTCCTTTATAAACACGGACCTAGATAATTTAGATGCGGTTGGTCGTCAGACCAAATTGTGAGAACCACTTCTCCCAACCAATTCTCCTACATAAACATGAGAAAACAAGTCCAGAATGTGGAAGTAATTCCTTAACTAGGGCTGCAGCTAGAACCCTGGTTCACTATCCTGTTGCCCAGAATTCTTTCTGTGTGAAATCACATGGTTTCTACTCAGTTCAAGCCCATGAACACTGGTCATGCAATGTTCATGCGGATGATGTTGTAATCAAGTTCAAAGGCACTTTCAGACGAGAGGGCAGCTTTCCCTCCTGACAGAGAGTAGGTGGTGTAGCCATATGTCCTGACCACTGAATCTGGGAGGTTCTTTTGACCAGCCACTGCACCTTTCTCAGCATCATATTTCAAAACTAGTGTAACAAATCAGCTGCCTTTTCCTACCTTAGGATGGCAATCAATGTAACCTGCCTGACAGTACTTGAGCTGGCTCCTTAAGTGGGGACTCAACTCAAAGCCCAGGACAACTCAGCCACTGACACTCCCATGGTTTTATCCAGGCTTAAAAGACCCTGCACCAGGGCCACTGGACCACAAGCAAGGTCAGTGTGATGTACTGCAAGGTATTAGCCTCCAGTGTCTGTGATTTACAGAGGAGCAGGAAGACACTCTTGCCAAAACACACAGATGATCGTGACTGTGGGAAATTTCTCCATCAGGGAGTCATGTCTTTGGGGAATAAGCCCTTCTGGATTTTCTTTTTTACCATCCCCCGTGAACGAGCTTCTGTTTTCTGACTCATGTGACTTGGGTATTCGACAGTCATCGGCTCCACCTTGGGAAAGAGATCTTGCCCACGGGTTAAAGGGTACAAAGCTTTGAGCTCTAACCTTTCAGAAACTAAAAGCTATGCCAAAAATTAGAGATCATCCAGTCCAGACTCCTTATTAAGAATAATTCTACCCCCCTACTTAGCTCACAGGTCCAGGAACAAGAGATAAAGCACATGAATAAGCTTCATAATCGTTTATAAGTCTGTACTTGTGAAAGTAATGTTTATTTTTTGTAATAATTATTTAAAAAACCAGAAAACTCAAGCCACTTCAGTGAATCTGCCTGAAGTCTCATAACAATTTAATGATGGTGTCTGGTCTTCTGGCTCTTGGAAAGAAAACTTTTTCCAACATGTCAGTCACAGATTTTCCAGTTTTGCAAAGTATCAAACCTATCACAAGATAACCTATGTTTCTCTTCTCTCCTGTATGTAACAGAAAAAAAGAAAGCCTATTAGTTGCTGATGTTCTGTTTGTAGTAGAAGCAAAGGAGAAACCCAGTACTTTTGGAATAAAACAGTTGTATACCCTACTGAAGCTATTTATCTACAATTACTGCCCCCGGCACAGTGATGTGAGGTGAGCGTAGTTTGATGGCGTTGAAATTGTGGGCAATTGCTGATCAAGTGTGTTGGCAGGGGGCCTGGATTGAGAGAACAAAGTGTTTACTGGAATAAGGCATCTGATCCAGGCAAAGTCTGCAGCCGATTTGGTCTTCAGAAGCCCAGATTGTCTTGTTCATTCAGTCAACAGTATTTACTGAGTCTCTCCTAGGTGTCAGATGTGTGCTATGATCAGGCTAATGGACAAGATGGCCATGGCCCCTGTTGTCCTGGTGCTGTGGCCTCCTGGATGGTGTGTACCAATACATAGATGATCCCCATCAGGATATATGTGTGAGTACTATCATATGGGGAACAGAGACTGCCTAGCTAACCAAGACTGGGCAGTGTAGGAGGGGTCAGGGAAGTCTTCCTGCATGAGCCATTCATTATATGTCTGACACTACACTAGATGTTAGGACTGTAACAGACACAAGGATTAGAGTCAGGAGTCAGAAAGAAGAGCTGGGCACATGGAGAGACTGGAGGTCAGGGTCAAGGTGGGCAGAAATCATACGGGTGAGAAGGCTTCCCCCACGTGGGAGCCAGCTTGGAGCTCACCTGGCAGGAGTGAGGAGCATGCTACAGAGGCAGGTCTCTGTGTCCTCCACTCAGAGTTGGAGTCTCCTGTCCCTTTGATGACTTCCTCATCCCCATGAGGTCAGGAGTGAGAGACTCAGAACCTGGCTGTGCATCTGGCCCTTGCTAGCATTCAGCAAGGCCTCCTTGGAAAGAAGCAAGCTGACTGGTGCTGAGTGATGCCCACAGCCTGGGGAGGACCTGCAGAAGATCCCTTTTGCCCAGGAAACAGGTGTGTGGGGTCGCAGTGCAAGGCACGGGCCCCAGGCTGACCAGTGCCAAACCAGGGACGTTAGGATATTATTGGCTTGTGGCGCCCTCCCTTCCACCACAGGTGCCTGGGGTGCTGAGGGCAACTCTCTCAGAGCTTCTCCAGGACAGCACTGCCCAAGCACAGCTTCATTTCCCCAACATCAGACAGAGGCAGCTGGTAGAGTGGAAAGGGCACAGTGGTTGTCACTACACCTGCCTGAGTCCAGGTCCTGAAGCTTAAATAGGAAGGCATACAGGGTCTGTCTGGAAAGTATCCAGCTGTGTAATATATTCTCATATGACCTCGTATGTGAAGGTCTCAGTGCCCTCCAGGACATGTACCAGGCTCCATAAACAGTAGCAAATTGTCTTATGTCCTCGTCTATACCTTGTCTTGTTCTCCTTGGTTCCCGCAGACAGTTTCTAAAAGGTCTCTCAGCTGTTCTCTAGCCAAATAAAGGGTTAATGACTGCAATTGGATTAATGTGTTTTCCATTGTAGGGATGTCTTAACCCCGAAGTCACCATAACTTCCCTGGAAGGACTAGTTCTCTAGTGGCAGATTAGTAACAAACAAGGAAAAGCAATTTTTCACTGAGAGGCCTCTTCTTGATGCCTTAAATCTTAGCATCTACACAAAGGGCTGACGAATAACTTAATCACCCCCCTGCCTTCAGAGTACTAGGGCTTGGTGGGGGGCTTACATCTGAATCGCTGAGGGTCTCACGGTGTCATTTCTCTGCACTTCGAAATTGCCCCCTGCAAGATAGCGTCATGGACCAGCGTCTTAGGACCAGAACTTGCCATAGGGCTCAGGTGGGGCAGGGCCAATGCAGGATGCAGGTGTCTCTTGGGTAGGAGAAGGGCAGAGAATCCCAGCTTAGATTCACACATTAAATTTAGAGCACAATGAGAAGGATCAAAGGCCAGCAAATGCATTCCATGCACCAATATCTCCAAACATCCCTCCACCATATCCCTTCTGCATATGAAGGTCTTTCTTAAGAATGATATCTATGTATGTAGAGAACTTTTTCACAGACCTGCTCACTTGGGCTGTACAATAGTCATCAGCTGCCCTGAGCCTGTGCCCCTTTCTTCCCATTGAAGCTTGTCCCCAAGGAGGGCAGGGGCTGGGACAGACATCTCAATGCCGGGAAAGTCATCCCAAACCTGTGTCTTTCCTCTCATGGACTGGTAAGGGCAAGACGCTTTCCCTAAATGCTTCTGGCTGGTTCTCTCCAGATTCAGGCTAGAGCCCAAGCCTCCCTGCAATGTGTCTGTCCCTTGGGCCTTTGTTGCCACCTCCCTGGTGCTGGGAGCCAGCTGCCTCCCACTCCTGGAAGCCTGCCAACATCGCCCTCCAAAGAGGCGCGTCTCAATCAAGTTATTTATTCACCTAATCAAAAAGGAAATAATGTATACAATTTACAGTCTTTCCCAGGTCCTAGCTCCCGCGGAGGCTGGGGAGGGGGATACACAAACGAAAGCAGAGCTCTCGAGGTGGGGGGCTCTGATCGGAAGATGAGCCAGGAGTCGTGTTATCCATGTGGCCCAGAGTCCCCCACCATGAGCAAAAGGAGGAAATGGACAAAGCATGAGGCTGAGCTTGGATTGAGGCTGCGGATAATGTCATTAGAAATAAGCCAGGGGTGGGGACAGAAGGGGAACCATGTGCTGAGCCCAGGGCATTCAGAGTGCGGGGCCCAGGGACTCCAGAAACCCAAAAAGCGTGGCAAAGGCTGGAGGCACAGAGCTGGCTGCCTTGGTTAGGTGTGGCTTTCTAAAGCCCCATGTTTCTTCCTGCCTCGGGACTCTGACCAGAAATCATCACTCCCCCAGATCCCAACCTCCTTACATTTTGCCAGCTCTTGTTCATCTTTCAAATCTCAGCTAAAATGACACTTTGCAAGGGAGGCCTTCTCTGGCCTTCCAGTCTGGAACAGGTGCCCCATTATTCTCTCTCACAGCATAACGTTTTACACTGTAAATGACACAGGCATTTGCAAACTTATTTGCTTAAGAACTAATTCCCACAGTGGATTATAAGCTTCATTGGGACAGAGACTGAAATCTCTTTTGAGAGCTTTGAGAGTTTAGTATAATGCCTGGCACTTAGTAGATGTTCAATATCTATCAGTTGATATCATGATATACTGCGTGGGTGGTGTGTCCCATGTTTTAACTCTCCATTTCAATGCTTAATCTATCTATCTAGATTTAAAGTTCCCCGAACAAAAGGGGATATTCCTCTCATGGTGCTTCATATTCCTACAGAGGCTAGCAAGGTAAATTATAATCTCAGGCGGTTTTAATATCAACACAATAGTGCACATAGTCAGGGCTGGAAGAAGCATTAGAATGCAGTGGTTAGGAGCTTAGACTTTGGTATCAGCCGAACCTAGGTTCCGATGGCTTGGCTTCTTTGTGTCTCAGTTTTCCATCAGTGACCAGGGGAATGCCCAGCTCCTAAGTTGGCTGTGACTGTAAATGAAGACCCCATGATAACTGCAGGTCTATTGCGTGGACACTCCTCAGCCGGGGGTTTCTCTAGCTCACTCTCCGAAGGAGAGCACAGAGATTCATGTTGGCTTTTGGAGCTGCCCTCATGGAGCAGTGGCCTCGAACTTGTTCTTGAAGGGTGGAAAAGGCTTGGGAGTTGGAGGTGAAGGAAAAGGCGGTTCTGCCCATTAGGGAGCCCCGAAGGAAGCCCTGCGGGGGAACAGAGTCGTTCAGGCCACATGTGTAGTTGGTGACACACAGGGCGGAGCACCCAGTGTATTGCCACGCTCTCCTTGGCACCTCACTTCACCATTTTCACATTTGTAAATTTTCAAAGGTTCAGGGAAGTCCCTGCATCATGAAGAGTCTAAATTCAGGCTCTGCCAGATCAAGAAACCCGTAGGAAAAAGAAACTTTTATATTGAATGCCCTCAAGCAATCAGTTTCTTTGGAACATACAATCCAATTTCCTGTGTTAGATTTCAGATGCTAGGAAGGCTGATTCATCTAATGAAAGAACGAGCTGTGCGACTTGAGCCACCTCACCTTCCTGCATCCGAGTTCCCCGACTCTGACCTCCCCTTCCCTTGGGCTCACCACCCCCGCAGCACCGCAGCGCAGGCAGCCTCCCAGGGGCTGTCATTGTTTCTGCTTCCAAGGGTCCTTTTGGACTGAGACATCAGGGGGCCCTTCCTTGGGATTTCTCAGGAAGGAAAGCTGGAGACAGAGCCCACATCCACCTGCTAAGAGACTGAGGTCAGAGGAATTGCCATAAAGACTCTGCCATGCCCTATCTTGGTGCCTTTCTCCCCCAGGTACTCCTCTGACTCTACAGCCTCCCAAGCCAGGCAAGAGGTAGGAATGGCACGGGGAGGAGGGTGTACCTGCTCTTCCTGGGGTCTCTGCCTGAAGACGGACACAATCTTTGTATCTTCAGTGTTAGGTGTCTTAACGAGAATAAGGCAGGGGCTTGCTAAATATTTACGGAGGTCTTACTGAGAGCACATTGGGCAGTGTATCTTGAACAAGGGCAAGGTGGCTTTACCCTATGCTTTAATGGGTTAAAATAAGACTGATCTTGTTTTCCTGAAAAAAAAAAAAAATGCCAGTCATCCCCAGGATGGAGGAAAGCCTAAAGGGTAAGGAGGTTTCCTTGTCACTTGATTCTTCAGCCTCTGTACCTCGAAGACTGCATCTGGCCTCTCCCGTTGAGCTTCCTCCCAGCACACAAGCACACGTTTGAGATGTGCCATGTAGTTAGGCCTGTGCTGGTCAATGGGACGGAGAGACAAGTAGGGCAAGCTTCCTGCCATCGCAAGGATGTGCATCGATGACTTTAGATCTCCTGCCACTCTCTCGACTAAAAGGGAGCCTTGGGCCTTCCAAAAGACTGTAATTCCCCTCTTAAATTTTCAATAATAAAAGCAGGATGGGTGCAAAAGTGGAGGCAAGGGAAACAAACCCCCTTTTCTAGGAGAATAGGAACATCCGATCACACATACACACAAATAATCTTATGTCAAGAACAGGTTGGATATTTAGACTATGCCATTCATGTTCCTAAGCACTCACTTGATGTCCAGCACTGTTCTGAGCACTGTGCATGTGTCAACTAGTTTGATTCTCACAATAACCTTATGGACTGTCTGCTATTGTTATCCCCATTTTATGGGTGAGAAAACTGAGGCACCGGGAGGGATGAGAAGCTTATGAAATATTACGTAGCTAGAACCAGGGTTTGAACTCAGGCAGCCTGACTTCAGGATTAGCAATCGAGAAGATAATTTGGTCACTTTATAGACCTGATCAGAAATGGTGTAAATACGGGGAGGGGAATGGGATCTTTGAGTGTGAGTCCCCTTCAAGCTACTGATTGCCTCTGTGACCCTGAGCAGGTCACTTCTCTTGGGTCTCAGGCCCTTTAGCCGTAAAGAAAGAAGGTGGGAGCAGTTTAACACCAGCTCTTCCTTCGGCTCTATTCCCCGGATTCCCAGCATGGAGCAGGAAGGGAGGCCATCGCAGCCTCTCTCGAACCCCATCCTGGAAGTGGGCATCTCTTCTCCCTCTTTATAAAGATACCTCTACTGCCCTCAATAGAAGAGAATACCCTTAGCTCACTGAATTAATTTGTTCAGCATGGATGCCGTCCAATTCGTTAGCTCCGTTTGCCCCAGGGAAAGCTGCCCCATAGGAAACCAAAGGCCTCATCAAATGTGACGGCATAAAGCCAGCTGCACGGCACCAGCAGGTGCCCATTTGTCTTGGGCACCAACCCTGGGCATGGGCTGGGTGTGGGCGCACAGCGGGTGTCCTCGGCGGGCATCACTACCCAGGCCAACCGGCTTCCCTGGGTCTTTTGTCGTGGGGCAGGAGCTCCACACCTGCGTCAGCCCGAATTCCGCCCCTGTGGTCTGCAGCTCAGGGACGTGACGCTGGGGAGGGGGCGGGGTGAGGCCTGGGCGCTCTCTTTGGCTAAGCAGACTGGAAAACGTGAAATTAACACACATTGTTTGTTTCCCGCTCTCAGCCTTGCCTGCACAATAGCACAAATTAAATTCTGCACTAACCAGACGAGCAATTAGCCCACAGTGAAGATCATGCTTCCAGCTGATTGCTGAGGCATTCCATTCACACTATTTATGAAGGGAACAAACTTACTGAAAATATTTTTGTAGCAATAATTTTTTCTGATACACATTTTCCCCCAATTTGCTGCATTACCCCACACTTCCTGGTATTTGAGATGATTTGGCTAGGTTTTCTGAAGAGCAGTATGTAGTTCATCAAAGAGAAATTCATCTTGGGTCAATACCCAGTAATTAGCATCATTTTCATTGAAAACCAAGCTGCTGTCATTAAAAAAAAAAAAAAAAAGCAGGGATTTTTTTTTTTTCTAGTTTGAAGGTAGCCTGTAGAAGATCAGAGATCTTGCCACATATAAGACCAAAATTACTAAATCTTAGTTTAGTGTCTCTCACATTGCTCACATACCCACTTTACCTCTCCTACAATAAAAATAGTATTATAAGAGCTAACATGTATTGAGCATGCATTGTAAGAAAAACACTGCTGTCAGTACTGTATGTTAATATGTATTAATCACTCAATGAGGGAGGCTCTATCATTATTTTCATCTTATAAATGAGCCAATCAAAGTACAGAAAGGTTAAGTAACTTGCCCATAGTAACACAGCTTGTAGGTGATGGAGCAAGGATTTGAACCAGAGCCCACTGTCAGTCACTATGGTGGCTTCAATGGCATGAGGATGAGGACTGTCACTTCCTAAGCCTCCCTGACTTGAAGGCATCCATGGCTCTTTTTAGATAGTCCTAATTGGTCTCTGGCATCAATGGCTTATTTCATTTCTGTTCACCTTCTCTGACCCAGCCTTCATCTCCCTTGTCTCGACTTCTGTTCAACTTACCACTCTCTCCTTACTTCCATTCTCTTGACTTTCTTAGTCCTTGTCAAGCAGCACAACTTCCAGATAAGGCCTCCTAAGACATTGCTTTAGTTGTGGTACTCCCTTGCTCAAAAATTCAACTTTGAAAATGTTGTTGGACTTACAAGAACCCAAATGGCTACCAATAGCTGACAGCAGTGGCTGTCAGCCAAGGGTGTGTGCACATCAGAATTACCCAAGGAGTCTTTCAATATTTCAGTGCATTGAGTCAATCTGAACGTCCAGTGATGTGACCAGGAATCTGGACATTTGTTTGAAAGCCATAAGTCTTTAACTCATCTCTACGTATAATGGGAGCCCCCAGATCCTATAATGAGGGTAGAGTATGGAGGAAAGGAGTGGAACCCTGTAGCCATCCTGCCTGGGTACAAAGCTTGGGCTCTGCCACTGGAAAACTGTAAGGTCTGGAGCAAGTCTCCTAATCTGTGCATGCCCAGTTCCCTCACCTGTAACATGGGGATAACAGTATACCTATCTCACAGAGCCATTGAGAGGATTAGAAAGGATTGCTTAGGGTGTTTAGTGTCTAAATATGCTGATACTGTTACTGTGTGGTATTTCTGTGGCTTTGCTCAGCATTCAAGGCCCCACCCCACTGCCTTCTGATGTTCCACTTCAGCTTTAGTTGTTGCTACTCCACATCACAGACTGTCCCCTCATATGTCCACTTCTTTTAAATACATGTATGGTTTGTACAAAGCCTAGAATAGTTTTTTCTTTCCTTGTTCTTGCTCTCTGACTAGATACCAAGTGTGAAGCAAGGACTGGGTCTCATATCTGTTAACTCCACACCACCCAGTGTCGGACGCTGGCAGGCACACAGCTGCAGTTGGTCAGGCCTCACCTGTGGGCTTCACCTTAGGATCTCATCAGTCACCAGTGCCCCGGGCCTCCCTATGCCAACAGGCAGTGCCAAGGGAGTCACCACTGCCCTCTCAGTGCCATTTCCTATAAACCCCCTCAATGGAAAACATTCTTTGGGAAAATGAATGCTCTGAGTGCCTCCATCACCAGATCCTACACCATCAGCAGGTGACAGGCTGCAGAAGAAAGAGCAGTGGACAAGGGGTGACTTTCCACTGGACTGTTAAGAAGTTAGGGGGTGACCTTGAGCACATTGTTTCATCCACTTTGGTATCAGTTTCCTCATCTATATGATGGGAATCCTGATGTCTTTCCTATTTACCAGGCGGCTGTGAAGACTGAATGAGGTTACAACTCTTAAAGCACTTCTGAGAATTGTGGTTACCCATGTTAGGAAGAGCCCGGGAGTCCAATGGGAGAGGAAAGATTAGGAAAGTGAGTTTAACAACAGCCCATCCTATGAGAGGCCTTTGAAGGAATTGCTCACTACGGAATAGGGAGCCCTCCCAAATGACATGATCATGGTTTTAAAATTTTGAAGCACCTGCCCACGTCAAGCACTTTATTCTGTGTAGTTCTGGAGGGTAGAACCTGAGGGGAAGTTCATTGGCTTCTAGAGGGAGAAAGAACTTCTCAATAAACAAACCTCTCTATCAACTCAGCAGAAGCATCCAAAACTTAGGCTGAACTCTGCCCACGAGATACACTGTAGAAAGGATATTTCAGAACAGGGAAGGGAGAAGTAGAGACCTCTGGGTCCCTTCGAAGTCTGGGCTCCTGTTCAGTGGTCCTAGTACGTTCCGAAATGCCTCCTTGTGCTATCCTGGTCATGGCAACCCCAAAATAACCAAGCCACTCAGATGACGTCAAGAACTGATAGGAAACAACAGATGGCCCTGGTGGCACTTTAACGTGTTGTGTTTCTGTTATGCACAGAACAGGGGGGAGAAAGCCTGAGTCGAAATCATAAATATTAGCTTTGGTTAACCAATTATTTTTATAATGAAGTTATTATTTGGCCATCCGATGAAATCGTACTGCAGCCTAGGAGGAAAGGAGGGAGGAGGAACCGACATCTCTAAGGAAAAATCACTGCCCAAGTCCCCTCCCTCCTGGCAAATTGTGAATGAGGGAAGGACAGCACATGATTGCAGAGACAACCTCAGGCAGAGACAAAAAGAGTGGCAGCTACGCAGGATGTGAAATACAGCATTTCAGGCAAGTTCTTTCAAATACATTTCTTCTACTTACTGATTCTCCAAATTTTACCATTCTAGAAACAGTGTAATTTAAGGGTGACGGTTCTGGAATTAGGCTGCTAGGGTTCAAATCCCAGTTCTGTCACTTAAGAGGAGGTGACCTTGGATAAGTTGCTTAGATTCTTTAAGTCTTGACTTTTTCCTCTGCAAAATGGGGATTTTAGGTGGAAAATACATGCACACAGAGCTTAGCAGATAGTAAGCACTCAATAAATGTTGGCTCTTATGTTACATGTTCTCAAGGACTAATTCCTCCAGCTTTACTCTAGTGTTACAAGTTTTCACCAGTTCTTCTTATCTTAACACAAATGACCAAATTACGCCCTTATCACGAGGACAGGTGTTTACAAGAAGGAGAAGAGTATCAGGGGAGAGACCTTGCTGTGGAAGGAACAGGAATCCAAGTGGGACACTGCTGAGAGTTTAGCTTTCTTTGGATTCTTGAACAGAGCTGAGAGCCAGCCCTTGGGAGAAGAAACACATTCTCCATTCCACAGCCATGCCATTTGCCTTTGAATTCTCTGTGCTTCCCCAAGTGGTTAGTCCTCCCTGTATGGATTTTCTGGATGAGATTCTGAAACTCTCAAGAAAATGGAGTTTCCAAAGAGCAGAGGAAGAAATCTTTCCTACTACATCCCAGGAAAGAATGAAGATCTTGTCCCACCCTGCAGACCATGTGTCTCGAGCACTCCTGCACTGGCCTGGCTACTTTTGCCCCACTTCCAATTAGTCTTCTGATGGTGGAGGTGGAGGGTTACTTTAAGAGGAAAGAGAGGAAATGAGAACAGATGGCTCTTGTGGTCTCCAGAAAGATACCTGAACAACCTACTCATGCGGAAGGAATTGCTCGTCCTTACAGCAAGATCTTAGCTGCCATCCAGACCAAATGTTTATCTTAAAAATGAAGAAACTGGTTCCCAAGAGAGTACAGTGGCTTTTCTCAGTGACCCAGTGGCAGAGCTGGAGTGAAACTCCCAGTCTACTGCCCTAAGTTCCTTCCACTCATGCAGGGGTTGGCAAACTGTGGCCGTTGACCAAATCATGAGCTGTGGATGGTTTTCACATTTTTAAATGGTTGGAAAAAAATCAAATGCAAAATAGTATTTTGTAATATGTGAAAATTATATGGAATTCAAGTTTCAGTGTCCATAAAGTTTTACTAGAATATTCTTATTCTCATTCCTTTACATAATGTCAGTGGCTGCTTTTGTGTGACAAGGCAGAGCCAAATAGCTGTGACAGTGATTGAATGGCCCCCATAGCCTAAAATCTTTGCTCCCTGGACCTTTCCAGGAGAAGGTGGCAGGCACCAGCACTATAGCATGTTACTCCTATGCATGGGGAGATGGATTAGAGGTGAAAAGAAGAAATGAGGTACCTTTGAGACACATAGTTTTAAAAGTTCCTTCCTGTGCTTTGAATGGGCTTGTTCAGAAATTCTGTGCTGTGCCTCTTATAGATCCCACCCCTTCACTTCAGTGGGGAAGCTACTAATGAGAGTGTTAATTGTGTTCCTGCTCAATATCCCATAATGGGCTTCTACTCTATTGGCAAGGGAAGCCGGAAAGCAAGATGTGGCTATTCTATCCATCAGTGAGAACCAAGGAGCCATAATGCCCTAGTCCCTCGCTCTCTGAAAGGATCCTGATCAAATGTTATTGAATATTAAATATGCATTACCGCAAGCATTAATTGAGGATTTAATATGCTCCCTAATTAAAATTTGGTGGATGGAAGTTCATCATATTTAGAAACACAGTATTAAAAATCCTCAGAAACTTAATAAAATTATAAATCGGAATATCTTCTCTGAAATTAATGAGCCAAAATATTATAGCCAAGCAGGAGTCAGCCGTGTCTGGAATTCTGAAGGTCATTTGGAGTCATAAAGATGCAGTTTTCAGTTTTATGGGTTCCGAACAATAATAAGGCTGAGGAGAAATCTGGCAGGAACAAAAAAAATCATCTTTTCTTCACATAGCAATTAATATAATAAGAAGCCGTAAGCTGGTGACTTAGGCAAAGAAGTAGGTCTAATTGTGAGTTCTGTGTTTCGAGTGGTGAGTGGGGGCAGGAGAGGGCTGGGGATGAAAGGGGGAGTAGCGGAAAAGAAGCATTAGAGAAGCAGGTGGAGAAAAACTTGACAATGAAAGGAACAAGAGCCCGGAGCAGAGGATTCTGCCCAGGGTCCTGGGGTGGGGGGATCCCACCGTGAGTGAATCTTGAATGAGATGACATCCAAGTGCACTACAGCATTAAGATTTCGGAATCCTGTGTTCATTGATGGACACATTCAGCTAGAAAGTGGTAAAAACATTAAACAGATTATTGATTTGACTCATCCTTGGGTGCACCCCAAAAGGCTCAGACTCCTTCCTTAATACGCAGGTCCATTTTCAGCTGTATTCCGTCTCCCGAACGACCAGGCTTTCTGCCCCACTGCTCACCTAGACCTTACTGTTAATCCTGAAATGTTTTGGCCTCCCTGTCCCCATCTCTGTAACTCTCTGCATCCAGATCAGCCTTTTCCCCAACGCAGGTCACAGGTTAGGTTGGAAGCAGTCATTTGCAATTGACCACAAACAAGCGCTGTGGAATGACTCTCGGGTGGTGTCTCCCTTTCAAATGGCCTCTTGTGGGCTCCTCAAGGGCAAGGAACACATATGTGTTCCCTAAGAAAGCATTATTTGAGCCACTAGACAGGATCCATGTGCAAATGAAGAGCTAACCCATGTTCCTACATGAAATAGGGAGTCAGGGCCTTTACTCAGAGGTGGTTTATGGACTTCATGGGCCCCTGAGTCCTTTTCTCTGGCTGTGAAATCAGCATCTCCTGAATGTAATTTACGTCGCAGGGCATTCAGGGATGGGCTGTGTAGTTGGGTTATTCTTTTCTCCTCAGTGCTCAGATCTTGTCTCTTCTCTTGTTCCCAACATGAGCTATAGATCTTCCACTCATTGCTTAAAGAATGATAACCCCCTTCCAACACACAGACCACCTACCACCTGCGGGTCACATTTTAACAAGTTCCAAAGTCTTAAGCTAAATGCTAACTGCAGAGGTGGCAGAAAAGTTTGAAGGGCCTTAGAGCTTTCTTCACACCACTCAAACCATCTCATTTCAGCTTCTGTTGAAGTATAGTCTTCTTATCTCTTCTTGAAGATAGCTTAGAAGTACAGACAAAAACAAAACCGCATTGCTGGCTGCAACACAAAGCACGTCTGGGTCCATGAAGGAGAACCAGTGGATTTATGGCTCAATTAGACTCAACATCTCCATCTTTTATGCCACAAGAAACTCACAGGCAATAGTCTCCCTTTGTTCTTACATTTTTTGTATTGATTCTTAATATTTTTAATGGAAACATCCTCATTAAAAAGTCACAAAATTTTGCATACCCTCAACTGATAATATTTTGCTATGTGTCTGTGAAGAACATATATATGTACTTGTGCAATTGAAATTCCCTTGCAATGGCTCTTCATTCTTCCCAGGGGTCAGTGGTCGATAGGTTAGAAAACTCTGCTTGAGATCATTAAACTTCCTTTGCAGAAAAAAATAAAACCCCCTAAATAATATGATCTCTGAGTCATCTTTTCCATCATTCAGGAGGTCAAGTAATTAGAAAAATGCTTCAGTTGTTAATTAATCACCACATCTTCTTAAAGCTTCTGCCATTAAAGACACCATGCTAGATGCTAGAGGAGCAGGGAGAACACAGCAAGGACAAGACACAGTCCTGCCCTCAGTGGGCTCAGAGTCTAGATGGGACCCCAGCCAGACACACGTGCAACATAAACCAAAGGTGTCTATGGAGCAGGCCCAGGGAGCAGTGCAGAACACAGGCATAATGGAGATTAGGCGAGGCCAGGACTGTTGGGCTGAAACATCCAAGAATGACTTCCTGGAGGCTCTCAGGAGAGAATAGTATTTAATGTGCTCTACATATCTTATTCATACTAAAAAAATAGATAAGCAAGAGGAAAACTGCCCCTGAACTAAAGAACTGGGTTTCTTCAACACTCAATTTTCTTGCCTTTTAAATTATAATTACAATAGTCCAAATGGTATATGGTTAGCATCTTTTAATAAGTAAGTCCAATTTGTCTGTCGCTACAAGTATGCAGAAAACTTTCAAGGACAATGCATATTTCACATGTCTGGGTTACTTCATAAGTGCTTGGGTTTGAATGCATCATTGATTATTGGAAGCTAATAGCCGAACCTTGCTCCAACACTGGTGTTCCACAGACTGTCTTCTTGGTATAAAGCTGGAAACTTGATCTTTTGGCCAAATGAAAGGAAAGCAGCAACAATAACATACTGATAATAGCTATTTATTAAAGTAGCACAGTATGTTTCAACTGCTCAACTGCCTATAAGTGATTTGCCAAAGTGTTTCTGTCATGAACACTATTATAATATTCCAGACCCATGAATATCAAGAACTCAAGTAATTATGGGAGAGGCAGTGGTGTCTCCTCATTTCACATTTCTCGGACACATGTCAAGGCTGTGTGGCTGTCAACAGAAGTGTCCATTATGAGGCCCTGACTCTTCCAAGCTCTCCATCCCTGGACGCTTCAGTGAAAGTTTCTTGATCAACCGTGACCTCAGACCCTGACTTTGTCATTTAATATGCAAGATAAGCTTTTATCCACAGCTACCCAGCACCGACTTCGACAGGAAGTCTCGTCCTGAGGAATTGTTTTGGGGGTTTGACTGGTTAATGCACGTTGGACATTCATCACTTACTGCTTTAATTTTTTGTTAACATTTTACATGCACATGTCCTATCTCCTCACTTATACCATGTATGTTTGATAAGTAAAGACTATATCTAACATATCTTCGGATTCTCATGGTGGCTTGTACTACAAAAAGCATATGAGTTTATAATGAATATTATATTTCTTTCAATAATAGAACCTGAGTGTCCACTGGCTGTAAAAGAAGACACTCACCCAGGAGCGATGGCCAACTAAAGACACAAAGATCTCTGCTCCTAGGGAATATCGGGAAGCCAGACATTGGATGAGATACTGTGATGGGAAAATAGCCAAAAGCCCAGACAAGAAATCTTGGGGCCTCTGTCCATAACCTTCTGAGAGGATTTCAACAAAGTCAATTTCAACAAAGTTGGACTTCAAGGCCCTCATATGAAGTCATTGAATAAGATGCTATGGGATGTTCATTCTGGTGCTGACATCTGACAGTTCTATGGCTCCCATCAGCTGCCTGTGAGCAGGAGTATAGGCCAACCCTTTACTTCTTCCAACCCTCAGCAGCCAGAGGCATCATCATCTGAGCACAGACCTGTTGAAGACTAACTCAAACCATCTCGAGTCAATTCTCCCACCAGCCTCATCAGCAGTAAGAAATATTGACTGAGAGCCATGAATTGTGCCACATTTTTGAAAGGTGTCCCACATAAAGTGTGGTTTCTTCCTCTCTGGTGTTTCCAGTGTAGATAAAGAGGTAGGAGACATAAACACAGATGATAATTGTCACAGGGCAGAAAAGCTAAATACCAAGTGGGGTGACCATTGCAAGACCTGTAGGGAACCAACAGAGGGAAGGAGACTTGAGGGTTGGCATTATAGAGAAAGGTTTCAGAGACAGGTGACTCTGGGGTGGAATTCAGAGAAGGACCTACCTGGAAAATAGGGGGACAGATTTTTAGGGAGAAATCATAAGTAAAAACATGACAGTGAGAATGTTTATGTCCACACACATTGCTGGAACAAAAGTTTCTGGAGAGGGGTAACAGGAAACTGTTCTGGATACAAAATCATTCCGCCCGACCATTTGACGTTCTAGAGACAAAACAACCTGGTGGATGGATCGCATGTTCCTTTTTCAAAGCTGTTGTTTTAGCTTACAGCTTCACCACACAAACAAACCAGTTTGATTGAATTCAGCGAAAACAAAATTTCTGAAATCAGTCACAAATTCTCTAAGCCAAGTGCAGGCACAAATGTGGGTGTCTGTGATGCCAACAACCAATTTTTCTTAGTTTTTCTCGGCAACACGATCTCCAGCAAAAAGGGCAGGATGGACAGGTGGAGGCCTCAGGACATAGACCTGCAGTGGTTTCGTGAATGTTGGTAGCCACTGCCTTGCCCAGATGGGACTCCAGGGACTGCTTCTGCTGCCTCTGGCAGCTCCAACTCGTCTTTTTCCACTGGTAGTGGTCACCTCCCACCCCAGCATAGAAGCTTGGTGAGGCCAAGACAGGGGACTGGTGCAGAAATTAATTAGACTGAGATGGGAGAACTGAGAACCATGGTGTCAGGGTTCTAGTCCTGGCTCAACTAATAACTCCATTCCATGACCTTGGGCAAGTCCCTTATCCTCACTGAGCCTCAGGTCCTGATCTCTAAAGTGGGATAATATTACTCACCCTGCCTACCATACCAAATTGCAAAAATATTTTATAAATGGCAAAGTGTGTTAGGAACAGTGGTGATCACTGTGTCTCTGACCCAGCCATCAGGCGGACCATCTGCTTATGCAGGAAGTCATATCACCCACTTGTCATTGGCCCCAACACTATCTATCCTTCAAGGCCCAGGTGATAATCTCCCCTTCCTGTTGGTCATGCAATGTCTCCCGTATTGCAGCAGAGATGTTCATGACACATCTGTCTCCTTTATCAGGCTGCCAGCTCCTGAGGAGAGGAGGCTGGAGGAGAAGGGCACAGGCTCTGATCAGATGTTGGGGTTCAAATCCAGGGTCTACATCACACAAGCTCTGTCATCTTGGGCAGAGAAGACACTTCCTGTCTATGCTTCCATGTCTTCATTTGTAAAATGGGGATAATAATAGTATCTACTTCAGAGATGCTCTGAGAATTAATCATATTCATGTATGTAAAATGCATAAAATAATGCCTGATTTATAAGACTAAAAAAAAGAAAAAGTCTTCATATCTCCTATGTCATCTAGCCCAGTGACCTGCACATAATGGGTAATGAATGCACATTTTTTTTTGATTAAACAAATGACTACAAGGCAGTATTGTTATTAATTTCAAATGGAATGAGAAAGAAATTCTACAGCTTCTTATGACTTTAATTTGGGAGTGTTCAGTAGAACAGCATACTGGTTAATTATAAGGACTAGAGACAGACACAGCAGGCTCTGCAATTTAACTAGCTGTGTAAACTTGAACTGGTTATTTAACCTCTCTGGGCCTCAGTGTTCTCAGATGTAAAATGAAGACACACCAGTCCCTAACTCACCAGTCCAGTTGAAAACTGTAAAAAGACGGTAAACACACAACACAGGAGGCTGCAGCCCCTCGGAGGGCTCCCTACTGCCCACAAGGACAATTGTGATGAAGGACAAAGTGAGATCACACAGGGTGGCCATCTATTTCCTTTCATGTCATAGCCTACTCTTCTGAAATCTGCCTAAGTCTCACCTAGGCCTGACCACCAAAAGGACACTAATTAAAGATGTCTGAGAGGCTCCTTCTCTTGCTGCCAAAAATGCACAAGGTGAAACCACAGACCTAATTACCAGCCAAAGAATGAAAAATAATTAAAAGCCAGGAAGTCATCCCCCAGTATGTCTTCATCCCAGCCACAGGCATCAGCACCTGTGGGGACAGCCTCAGAAGACAGGCCACGGCACGACAAGAACTGGAAACTGACTCTCCCAGGCCAGGACTTGAGACAAGAAAGGGGCAGTGCAGGGAACTTCGGTGCCATTGCATTTTTTCTCGGCCGCATTTTAAAGTAGGAAGGACATTGTGTATTGTGTACATGTGTGTGTGTGCCCCCAACTTTTCCTGGGAGTTTCTTGTCTTGAAGGACAAGAGCGAAGATCACAAGAAGACAGTAGGCAAGCTGGCCTGCAAAGTGTTGCTCCCTAACTCCCTGTCTTTACAGAGAACATTAGAAACTTGCTGATGTTCAGAATGCTGGAACTCTAGAAAGAGAGGGACTCTCATTTAACAATGGCAGCTTGGCCTCCTCAGCAGTGACTGTGGTGCTTGAATGTAGCCCACTGGTTTATGGATTAGGAGCTGAGCTATCTTCCAGAGAACACTGCTTCCTCAGAGCCCAGGCTGAATGCTATATCTCTTTTACCAAATTCCTAATGTGTCAAAGAATCTAATTTGCAAAACAAAACTACCTTTTAGCTAGAAGGCTTGTGATGGGCTTTATCAGTGATTTCGCCTTTTTTCATAGCTGAACAATGGCTTTTCAACCAATGGGTCAAGTAACCCAGCTGCAGATTGTGTCTTTGAAAACACAAAAACTTTTGAGAATTGTTTCTTCCTTGAGAATGAGAAAGATGTCATTGTCATATTAAAAAGCAAGGAATGAAACCAGGTCTTTGGGGGGCATAAGATCCCCCACTCCTGCCACTGAATTAGGTCACAGAATCCCCTTCCTGTTTTTCTCAGAGAACCACACAGAAACCTGAGTTTAGGAAAGATTTAAATTGGGTATTTTTATTTAACTTTCAGTTTTTGTAATTAAAATGATATTGCCATACAATCAAACATTAATCACATTCTGACATGTGCTAACCTCCAGTGGAAAGCCGGTAGACAGATGGTCTTTGATCAGGTTTACTAATCTAAACAAGAGGAAGAAAAATTAAGCTATAAAGGTCATGGGCTGGGAATGGAAAGTGGGCTAACGGGGCTCAGGAAAAGGAAATTCTATTTTGAAATGACCTGATCAGGAGAGAGTAAACAGAGCTTAACACCACACTTCTTGATACTGCCCTGGATGGGTATGGCCTAGAAGTGGATTTTTGCACGTCACATGGTTATATTTGCATCGAGGGGGAAAGACCAAACCAACCACTTTAAATAAATGGGTATTTATTGGCCTTTTCTCTAAGTAACAACAACAAGCCTTGCCCAGGAAGAACAGCTTCTCTGACGTTGTTCCACCAATTATCAGGATGTCTCCTTGGACAAATTGTTCTAGAACACATTTTCCTAAATCTTAAATTTTCTCTCTTGCTACTTTATAAGGAATGATGTTAGGAATAAAAGAAATGATGCTGATGTCCACTTAAAGGTAATAAATAGTCAGAAGATATTATATTATGATTACAGGTTTTTTCGGGGCTCTAACTGTGGCTTGATGAAGTAAATTTGTCTTTGAAGGAGTGTTCTGCTTACTTTTAAAATGCAGGCGCAGACATAAAGTTTAAAATACCTCTTTATCTTTAAAGTGAACTTATTTTGACCTTTTGAATGAGTGGCTTATCACATTTTATCTGTCTCCTAAATGGGATTATAAAGTCTCTCCTTCAGGGTGATGTCCATCCCCACAGCCAAGCCATGTGGCCAGTCCCATGGGTTGAGTGCCTGCTCTGTGCAGACACATCTAGCCTGGACCCTGAAGAAGACTGGTCGAGATGGATCTATTTGTCCAGCTAGGGATGGTGTCTCTGGTCATTCAGAAATTGACACTTAACACTTGATTAACAATTTAAAGTTGACAACGTGTGCCTTCATGTACATTTGCCCATTGGATCTTCCCAATAATGCTGTAGGACAGAGTGGCTATTTTTACTCTCATTTTGTAGGTTAAGCAGCCGAGCCCTAGGAAGATAAAGTGACTTCTTCTAAATCCTCAGCGAGCAAGTGACTGAGTAGGGAGTAGGACGAGGTAATTTCCATCACGGAGCATCCAGGCTGATGTGCTACCCTGTTCATGATTACCAACAAAGCACTCACTCATATTAGTCCTTAGAGGAGGCGATATTCAAAATGCCATCCTGGAGAAGAAGCCTGTCAAACAATGCTAATCAAATCTGTCCCGATTTGATGTCAGCTCTGCCGTTCATCCCAATTGTGAAACTAAGCTGTAATTAATACATAAAAGATGATGATTACACTGAATTTGACAAGATATTGAGAGAAACCACAGTTTTAGACCTGCCTTTCAACAGTTGCTGCACCTTCAAGAAATACCACCTTCTAACAAGGCATTATTGGGTTAATAACTAGCTAAAGGTCACCCATGATCTCTCGTATTGATCATTTATGCCCAGTATCCTTCTTCTTTCATTCTCCAATGAAACAGGTTTCTGTTCATCTTCCAACATTCTTTCCTTCCTCCAGCACTGTATTTTTATTGTTTTCTTCCATAAGGGAGTGTGTAACTTTAAATCAAAATAAGAGGCAGAATAATAGAGGGTCTCACATCTGGCTTCCTTACTCGGGATCAAAATATCTTACAAGGCCTCAAAAAGAAGCTATCAAAGAGGCATAAAGGAAACAATAAACATGAAAAGAACAATAGGATATTTGAAAAGGAGAAAAAATATCTCAGCCAGCAGAGACTGACACTTTTATGATGGTTACCCTGGGAAAAATACATTCAGAAAAGAAGTTGTCATCCATTTCTCCCTACACTGGGGAAGTGGAGACCACCGCTCTTCAGAAATAAGCTTCCATCACTTTCCCTGAAAATGGAGCCTGGGGAATACCTGCCTCTGTCAGTGGCCTGGAGAGCTGATTGGAGGGGCCTAGCAGGGGAATACAGTTACTAATATCATAACTGATGGACTCAACAGCAACATTCCAGAGGGAAGGCTTTCTCTCTGATCCAGCATGCAGTTTGGGGTGGTCACCTGCAAGGTTAAAAGGACCAAAGACACAGGCTTAGCTAATCCTAAAGTCATTAAGTCCTGGGTGCCAGATGTTGTAACCAGATTAGCTTCACATTTGGCTTCTCTATTTAAAGCTAAAGAAACACTTCTGTCAATTCAGTGTCTAATTATTTAATATGTACCAACTTACCTTACTACCTGCATACAAAGCTGATGTCCCTGTACAGCACGAAGCTACAAGATCTTTGGAAGACAAGGACTATTTTGCCTACATTTGTACCTATCTTACCCCACGCCAGGACTGAACTGTGAGGTCCTTTTGTTGCACAATGCTTCCCTTTGGAGGCAGGGTTTCTGTCCTCTTTATTTCCACAGAGCCCTGTGCAAAGCCTTGCACATTATGAGTAGTTAACAAAATTTTGCTGAATTATATGTCTGGTGCTCAATGAAGCCTTGTTTAATTCAAATAAAAGGTAAGACTTCAAAATCAATTCCAAACCTGCCTCCGATGGAAATAGCTAAGAAATAATAGGATTAAAAAAAAAGTAGCTTACATTCTTTGAGTGCTGATTGCCTGCTAGATCTCCCCTTAGTGTCTTCCCTCTGTCATCTTATTTGCGCTCACAACAGCTCCTTGAGGTCAGTATTAGTTGCTGTTTCCATTCTGCAGACGGGCAAATTTAGAGGTTAACTCAGCAGCCCAGGGTGGCACAACTAAACTCAGGATCTAACAAAGCTTTTCTATGATAAAAGGCACCAGAGAGGAAAAGTGTAAATCTAGTCTTTCACTCACTCCTGCGGTACTTCAGATAGCTCCCATAGCCAATGCGATTGATGGTGCAGAAATCAGTTATCAAGGGGAAAAGGCAGCCTTTGGGCAGATAAGGCCTGTAAAAATGGACTGGACATGACATGCCTGGCTGGGAGGACCGATGGAAAGGATGGGGCTTGCTGCCGAGAAACGTGCTGATTCTTATCCAGCAGCGACTGTGCTCTGACCTCCTCTAAGGAAACACATCTAGGAAAATGTTTGTAATGGGCTCTTTCCTACTTCTCCTCTTCAGATACAGAAAGCTATGGTCTGGGAAGAGGATGGACAGCTACTAGGTGACCTTGGGCAGCTGTAAGACAACCCATAATAATGCTCATCATGGTCACAGTCACCACTGAGACTGCAAGTGGAGGGTGGAGGGACTTGGAGGGCTGTGAGCAGCTGCACTTTCCACGAGCATTCCCCTATTCTTAGAAAATAGACTTTAAAAAATGTATATTGATTACATTCTAAGGCGGTAGTAAGTGAATGGACGATGGGAAACAAGCTGAGAAAATGACGCATTGTTTGTATATATCACAGTCTCTCATTGGTCCAAATCAGAATGGGGAGGAGCTTGCACCTCCGTGACAGGCATGGCCTGGGGACACACCTCCATCTCCACTTATTTGCTCTGCAGAAACAGGCTTTCTTGTTACCCGCTGCCCTTGAACTGTGGACTCTCAGCACACCACCTGCCCACTGGAGGTAATCAATGTATGTTTGGCAACTGAGTAATGGAATGAAACAATAAGTATTATGGTTCATTAAGGATTCACTTTAACTAAAAAATGCTTTCAGAGAGTGAAAAACAAATATGTATATTTCAAACATTTTGAAAATAGCCTTAAAATGAACTGGATTCTTCAAACTGCATTTCACAAATACTGAGATATGTTTCATCAAAATTGGAGTTGGGGTGGAGAGAGGCCCGTGATCAACTGAGCTTGGGAATGTAGAGTTAAACTGAGACAAGTTGCGTCTTTAAAGCAGGATTCCAGGTTTATAAGATGTCGATAGGCACTGTGTGTGTTCGAGAAGCTGTTATATTGTGTAGCCACATATATTTGACCATGAAAATCATTTGCAGGTTATACCTGTTAACATTTGCAAAATTCCTCTGCAGAAAACAGCATAACTTCGTAGGTACCTAAGAAATGTATTAATATAGGGCCAAGGCATGCCATGCTGCATATTATTCATAGTTATCTTTCATGCATTCCCTCCAGAAACTTAGACAATATCTATAGAATATAGTTCTAAAAGATAATTGAGGAAGATGCAAAACAAATAACAACTTGTTTCTGTCCTTAAATGTCTTACAAGTGAATAGGAACAGGAACAGGCACTCTAATACTAATAGTATCAGCTACTAATAGTAGCTAATATTAATTCACAGCTTATATTGACAAGGACAAACAAAGTACAGGACATTTTCATTAGAAAGTAATTGTATTTAAAAGTTAAGAAAAGAAAAATAAATTAGTCCAGGCCCTATAGCATTGCCTAGAAGTTACTTTCTTGAGTAAAAATCTAATACTTGCTTGATGACTATCTTTATAGAGTCCCTCACAAGCGGAAAGCAGGAATAAAAATGTCTGGCTATTTGGGATGTTGGTACATATTTAGATTTCCAAACAATGTGAATATTCTCATCCTATATGGATGACATCCTTTGCTAAATCAGCACTTCCATAAATGGTAAACGCGATGATTCTTTTAAGGTGGCATCTATTTTTTCCACCAAAGGTGAGGCCAACAGTGAACTCTTCCCTCGATCACACCCACTTTCTTTAAGTTTCGTGGTCCCAGAAAACTCCTCTGGCCTGAGTATCACAACGTCAATGTGGTCTCCTTCTGTGTGAAATACGTTTCCTCCTACTCTGCTCTGACTGGCCTCTCTTCCCCCAATTCTCAGCCTAAATGGCACTTCTCAGGGGTGCCTTGCCTGACCCCTCCAATGTAAATGGTCACCTGCTTTTAGTCTCTCTCATTGTTATTGGCTCCTGCGATTGCGTACATATGTTTTAGTCTGTACCTTCCCCATTAAATCGATGCTTGTGAAGACAGGGGTTGTGCCCGTTCTGTTTACTACTTTACTCTCAGTACTTAGAACACTTCCTGGCACAAGCTTTGTGGATACTCTACAAATATTCAATGAATGAGTACATGAGTGAATGAATGAATGAAAGAAATCAGAATGCCAAACTAAAAATCGACACCTAAGCACACACTGTCTCAGTGTTTTGCATGTCAAAAAAGTTCCCCACGGAAAGTGTCTGCTTACTCTAGTAATGTAATTATTGCCTAAAACATGTTTAGAGTTTTCTTATTGGAAGGGTCTTTTGAGCCTGATTCAAGGTGTTCCGATTTTGTGGAGCAGCCCAGAAACCATTCAGAACTAAATCTGGAGAACTGAGAGGAAGTTGAGGCCTATTTTGGGCTGTCAAGCAACAAGGCTTGTCATTTGACTTGGAGGATAATTTCCAAACTGAAAATTCTTGCACATCACATCATCACAGGGATCATTAAGGAGCCACTGGGGATGTATATGAAAGGGGCTGGCACTTACTTCAATACTGATTAAAAACGAGTGTCTTGACTTTAAAGTTTTATTTCCCAACTTACAGGGTTAATGAAACATCAGAACAAAAGTAACTGACGCATCTGGGGAGAAGCCATCCTGATCTCGTCTGTGGTTTCTAACTGCACAGGCAACGTGTAGGCCAATCTAGCCTGTCCCACCACCACCAGGGTTTCAAGAAGTCATTGTTCCCAGGGAGTCATCAATTTCCCATAAGACTTATTGGGGGGACCCTACTGAAGGAGAAAGAATAATAATTGGATGGCATAATGGAGATTCATCTGGTCTGGGTACAATTGCCCCCATAAACCCACTCCTTTCTTGCACCATAATGAGATCATGTGTGAAAGCCTAAATTATGTAAATGAAAAGGCTCCACTAATACTGCTGAAATATTCCTGGAGTGTTACACTTGACAACCTCAAAGTACATTTCACACTGCTAATGACTTCATCACTAACACAACTGCCATGAGTCAAGCAGTTTCTATGGCAACGCCCTAGTACAGCTGTTTACCCATATAAAGTATTGCACCTACTTAGTTACATATACAGACAGATCACTAGATTCCTAGGTACTGAAATTGAAATAATTCAATTTTCAATGTCTCTCTTTATGAAGTGATTCTGCCAGCTATAGGGATTAGCATATCAATGTGACTTTGACAGGGGTTGCTGCAAAAGACATATTTTGCAGGCACTTCATGTCAATTAGAGCCCTAACTGTTTCATGGAATAATCATTCCTGCCAGATTAAGGTCGGCTGCAAGGTAATTTAATTGGTGCCATTATATGGAGAAAAAAAAATGCTCTAATAGAGTGCATACACTGTCTCTGCCAGGAAAGGGGAGGGCTGCACAAAGCAAATGACTAAAAAGAATTGCCTTCTTAGCCATTTAGAAAGGATTTAAAAACACCACACACGCCAAGATGGGAACCTCTGAGATGCTATTTCCTGAATTATCTGGGAGGAGAATTTTGAAGGAGAGAGAGGACATTGGCCAGTTCGTGGTTTTCTCCAAAGGGTTTTCGTTTTTGTTTTTTTTTTCCCCTGGAGGAAACCAGAATAGCACAATGACAGTTCAATTGCTTCATCACCGTGACTCCTGTGTGAGCCTGAAATGCTATGGTCGCATTTGCTGAGGGGGCGTTTGTCCTTGGGCAGGGGGAAGAAAGTTTTCAAAGCAGACTCGGAAGATCCCTCACATGCCAGGGAGTGGTGTTCAGACACTGCTTTCGTCCTCTCCTTGAAGAAGGTCAAGTGCGTCCTGCCTTTACTGTCCTGTGATGCCAGAATTTTCTAGCATAATCCCCCACTGCTACTGAGGGCACTGGCATCCCCTCCAGCTCCCCCACACTTGGGGGTTAGGAGAAAACCCCCTAACTGGGGGGGGTTGAGGTTCCGATAGCCAGGAGTAACGAGTAGCACCACCTAAGTTTCCCAGTCGTGTTGAGGAAAAAGTTGGGAAAATATTCCCAGAGGGAAAGATAATGGATGGGAAGGCATGCTCTGTTCCCAACACCTTTCCCTCATCCACACTCACTCTTCTCTGCCCGTTATAACCGTGCAACTGTTTATGTTAGGAAGAGAAATAATAGTCTCATCTTTATTTCTGTTCTCCCTGTTACTCACCACTAGAAATAGTCCCCCAATTTGAAGTGCTCGGAACTTATTAAAGCCTTACACATCCTATATTTTGAGAAAAACTAATCTGGCAGTTAATCCCTCATGACTTCATATTATTAGTAATTGTTTTGTGTTGCTTCTGTCTTTATCCCCAGTATTTCCTGCTTGAGGGCAGGAATTGTGTTTTTCGCATCTATATAGTGCCTGGATGCCAACGCTAGACCTGCCAGACAGATGTTCTGTATTCAAAACTCTCTAACATGTACTGAGGATGCTGGGAACCATTTGTAAAATATCAAAGAAGGCAGTGAACCCTGGAGGACATAGTTCATGCATGAAAATTACTGATTGTCAGAGATGGTCTCTAATGCACCTACTTTTCCAAATTAGAGAAGCTATACCTGTTTGTCTCAGGCAAACCACAAGTGAAATTTTAAATTTTCTAGTAGTCCCATTAAAAATGTAGAAATACACAGATGAAATTAATAATGTATTTTGTTTAACCCAATATATCCAAAATATTAAAATTGCTACATGTAGTCAATATAAAAATTCTTAACGAGATGTTTTACGTTGTTTTTTAATGTCAAGTCTTCAAAATCCAGTGTGTGTTTTACACTCATGGCAGACCTCAACTGGGACTAGCCACAATTCCGGCGCTCAGTAGTCACATGGGGCTTGTGGCTGTTGCACCGGACAGCACAGTTCTCAGGTCTCATTGCCAGTTAGTAGCAGAGCCAGGAATAGAGCCCACACCCGCTAACCTTCCGGCTGATACTCTTGTCACTGCATGAGGGAGAAGCAAGAAATTTCCGGAGTGCAGAGCCCCATTCTCCCTCCCTGTCCCCTGCAGCATACCCCCGGCCTCAGTCCGGAGCAAACCCTAGCAAACGCTGCTGAAAAGCTCCTAGTCACACAAAGCCTCTAAGAAGTTTCAGAGGAATTTAGTTTGTCTTGCTTTTAACAGTATGGGCTTAAAAATAGTGCAATGAAAACTTTTAAAGGTTGATGGGAGGAGGGAAGTTCAGCCACAGAAGGGATCTTAGCGGTTGAAGGCCTGTCAAAGTCATTATCAAGAACCCACTGAATTTGTCCATTTTGTCATGGAAGGAGGCTGCGCCCCAGGTACTATATTTCCCCTTTTTCGGTGTAAACAACTCATATATCAGGCCACTGAGTGATCTTTTCACATTTTTCAGGTCTTGCCTCTGACTTTGACAGTAACCGTTTCAATGACGAGAAAGGAAAACAAACAAAAAGCCTCCTTTGCGTGACACCTCTTCAAGGAGAGAGGCTCTTTGTGACCTAACATTCCAACCTAGGGGACAGAGACCACCTCCTCCCTGCTCAGCCCAGGGGGAAGGATGCTTTTTGGGGAAATAGGCACACCTGGGCTACACGGAGGACACTGATGCTGCCAAAAAAGTTTTTCATTTGGGGATATAGATTATATTCCAGAAATCTAGCCAAATTTCCACCTACAGCGAGACTCCTAGGTGGCCTGGCCAGGGGATGGGGAGAGAGTAAGGAACACTGGCCTGTGGTTCCTTAGAGTTTATGAGCTTTGTGGGGTTTTAAAAAAATAGGACTGTCATCCTTTCGTATTGGTAGGTAGATTGTTGTGTCATGGGAATCCCCAAGGGATTTAATGAAGGCTTTTCATTAAATTCCAGTCTCTAGGGGGCTCAAAGGACCACCATGGAGGTGACCAGGAGGTGGGGCTAGGTGTCAGTCCCCTTTCGCTTACGTCCTCCAGGACCCTCCTCACTGCCTCCCCCTTGGGCTCTGCGTGGAGTACAGGGGAAGGGGAGGGCTCATCCACCGGGTTAAAAGAAAAAGGTAAAAATGAAGATTAAAAACATCAGAAATTAAGTAAGAGAATGTAATGAGAAAGAGATGTTGCAATGATCAAAGCAAAGGATGGGCCACATGCCAGGTCCCTGCCAGTGCTCCCCATGGAAGAAGATGGATGTTCTTGTTGAGGCGGCTGGGAATGGCCAGCAGGTGTCCTGGGTCCCTGCTTGCTCAGGGCTGGGGTCTATTCTGGAAAGTCTCTAAAATCTGTTCAGGCAAGCGAGATCCTGGGTTAGCAGCAGCAGGCAAAGAGCCCTGGGGGTCTTGTAGTTACGTGTAACGTGAGTTGGTGGGATATGCTCTAACTGCGTTAAGACAGCATGACCCCCACCAGTAGGATTAGGGACACCTCCAGCCCTGTCACCACACATCCCCTTGGAGGTAAGAGGTGGGAGGTGGGTGGGGGCTGAGAATGGCATGATTGAAAGCTCAGAAGAGGGAAAGTGCTGGTCGTCTGTCTGTACTTGCAGAATGATACTGTGTCAGTTCTTAAGAATTATCTCAATTTACCCTCAGAATGGTTATCAGGAAGGAACTGTGAGTCTTCCCATTCCTGTAGTTCCCTAATAGACATAGATTTTAGCCTCTTCAAACGTCTGATCTCTTCAGGGATGCTCAGCATGTACTATGGATCTGGCAACATAGGCCATATACAGAAGCTAGAAATGGTGGGTGAGGATATCCGTGTTTGCCGCCGCCCCCCACCCCAACCAGAAGCTGCCTGGGCACCGGAACAGACGTTCCTATGGGGGCAGGGCCCTGGCTCAGGGACCCTTTCTCAGGCACCCCCCAGATACATGCTGTCATCATTGTCATCACCCTCCTCCCGACCCACTAGGGTGCAGTAGGGAGCCTTGCATGATGTCTCTCTGTTCACAGGTCTTGGGCCAGGCAGCCCACACTTCAACATGGAGAACTGGTCCTGGCACACAGAATTAATCATTGGGAGCACCATGAGCTTTGGCTTCAATTTTGGTGATGAACTTTACTTTTAAACCCATGGGAAACCCAAGAAAACATAGTTAAGAAAGAGGAGGGTCATTATAACAAATGCTACCGTTTGCCCCAGTGAAGAGCTTTGTATCTCCAAGCCTGATTCATTTTCTTCAACTCATTTTAACCTCACAACAACCCTGTGAAATAAATATCTCTGTATCTAAGGTGGCCACTCTCATAGCGTCCCTGTGGAGAGAGGAGAAATGAGGCACATAGAACTAAGCAACTTGCTCAAGGCCACTCAGGAGACACAGGGATCTAGCACTGGTGGACAGTTGAAGGATGGTGTAGTGGGACTGTCCAGGTGCCCTAGGGTCAAGGATGGCCAGGGCTGGCCCTGCTAGTGTGGGCCCTGTGGAGCTGGGGGGGACCATGTGCTATGCGCAGTGCTGGTGTGAGGGCAGAGGGAGAGGACTGAGTTGTCCGCGAGAAGGTCAAGGTACAGGGTGCTTTCCCAGTGGCTCCTCAGAGGACCCGGTGGAGAAGAAGGAAGACCAGGTGCAGAGCCAAAGGGCCAGGGAGCCAAGGAGGTGGAAGAGCGTGACAGCCAGTGACGTAGGGGGGCGAGAGGAGGGATGGGGCAAAACGAGGAGTGATCATTCGGTCCTCATGGCCACTCTGTGGCCAGTGCTTCCCTCTGTGAAATTCTGCAGTGTCAGAACTTGAGACAGCGAAGTCCAGAGAGAACCCCTTCCGCCTCTGTCTCCACCAACTCCTCCTGGTCTAACCACGAGCTCCCTCGCGGAGGGCCAGGAGTTGCTGCTCGTCACGTGCTTATGTGATGGCTCCCCCTGCAAGGCCTTCACTGGCTTGCTGCTTTCCCAGGACTTGTGCTCCAAACCCAATCAGTCTGTTTGTTTCTCCGAGGTAATGTGGGTGATGATCAGTATGCTGTTCATGCAAGTTGCAGTAATTTCTCCCAAAAATATTTACGAGATTCCACCTCTTTCTAATTAATGCTGGCGGGTAATCCCTCCTCCCACAAGGAAACAATTCCCTCTTCCAAGCAGGTGTGCAGTTATCCTTCATCCCCGACAGCTCAGACACAGGCAAGCAGGAATAACATGCACCACCTTCCAGAGGCTATTCAGGAAAAGGTCTTTCTGTTTTCTTTTAAATCTCTGTGGGGTTGGTTTGTTTGTTTTAAATGAGACAGCGTGCAAATGGCTCTCCTTAGGAGAAGGGAGTTCTAATGAACAAGGCCGGCCCATTTTCCACTGGGTAATGAGTGCATACAGGTAGCTGCTGGGAACAGTGATGTATTCAGTTGCCACCCTGATTTTACACTGGGGCTGGGTGGCCTGTTTAATATATGACCATAAATCCATCACCTGTTTTTACAGGTTCCCATTTTGAAAGCCAAAGTCTTAGAATAATGCATGCTCGGTGTTTGCAAGATTGGCACAGCCCTCCATCATTTCCATAACATCTATGAGCATGTACGGGTACTGTATATTACAGACCCTAACACACACACACACACACACACACACACACAGACTTATGCATGCATTATAACTGTGAATGTCAATTTTTTTTTTAAAAAAGAAGAATTTAATAACATTGGAAATGCCCTCAGTCCCTCAACTTCTGAGCGGCAGAGGTATGAAATCAGTGAAGACAATACTCAACCAGCCAAAATTAAAGCAGCCTCCTCTACTTCTCTATAAAATGAGGGTAAATATCATCTCTCACTCTTTTCCATCACCGACATTCTTGGATTCTAAGATTTGAAACTTAGTGTAATTAAGAAATTACAAATGAAGTTTTAATAAAGGAGAAAAGAGAGGCCACCATCAGCTGAAAGCTTTGGGCATGTGCGATGTGTGGCATAACAGGTGGCACTGAGAGAGGTGGCAGAGACTGCATTGAAAACTTTGACACATTACTGAACCCAAGCTTCTCTAAGCGTCCGATCTAGGTCATGCGATTACATGAACAAGGATGAAAATAACGAATCACGGCAAAGAGGGGATACTCGATTGTGTGTTAACAGTGATAAGGGTGGCTGAGACGCCCCCAGATGAGAACTTGAGTATTTTCTAGGAAGTTTGGAAGATGTCATGGGAAGCTGGGAAACAGTACTGCAGGAGTCAGCCCCACTGTGACACAGAGCAAGTAGGGAGGGGACAAGGAATGAGTCTGAAGCCAAAAGGCCAACAGCCAACCCTGTCCCTACAGCTTGTGTAACACACGCTAATGCCTGACTGTGCCCTGTTTCGTCTGATACTGTAAGACAGAGCTGTCCAATAGAAATGTAATGCAAGCCATGAAACACGAGCTACATACCTATTTTAAATTTTCTCATAGTCACATTTAAAAAATAAAAAGGAGTAAATGCAATTAACTTTAATAGTATATTTTATTTTGTCCAATATATCCAAAATATTATCATTTGAATGTGTCATCAATATTGGCAGGTCTAAAGAGATATTTTAGAGTTTTTTCACATTAAATCTTTGAAATCCAGCATATGTTTCACACTTACAGGACATCTCGATTTATACATTTCAAGTTCTCAGTAGCCACAGTGGACTAGTAGCTCCCTTGCTAGAGGGCACAGCTTTAAGAGTTCCAAGGGTTTTCTTACGGTTTCAAGTTTTGGAAGAGTGTAAAATTCTTGAGGTCAGACAAGAAATCCACCATCGAGCACATTGCCACATCTCGGAGAGACCTCATATAAGTGAAAGTTTCAACAGATTCCTATTGAACTCAGAACTGAAAGAGGTAGAAGAAAATACAAAGAAGATGTGTTGGCCATAGATCATAGAAGTCTGAGAAAGACAGTGCTATCTAGCCAGATTTAATAACATTTAAAACTATTTCACACATATTAAGCAGCTTCAGAATCATGAGCTGTGTTACTGATTGCAGGTTTATTTTGGATAATGTTGGATGATGATATATTGGTTTTTAATAGCTTCCACTTTTACTAATAAGGAGATTGGAAGTGTTCAGAAACTTCCCTCCTGTGATCTTCTCAGAGCTGGAGGGGAATTTTTTTAGAGAGGGTCTTGACTCAGTATCTGGAAGCTGTGGGCTTATAGAAGTCTCAATAGCCCAGGAGGATCACAAGTCTGATACACACAATGTGGGGCAATGATTCGTTCTGATGGGGGAGGGAAGACACGAGACAGGGACTGCAAGTTGAGACCATGCCCTGTGTCTTTTACTCAGCGATAGAGCTGTGAGTGTTAATTGTATTGCTAGTCTTCATACCCTACGCATATTTTACAAATGTTTTTATATTCTTTTGATAGTCAATAAAATCACGTGGCACTCACAAATGTACACAAAGTTAATGAGACAGATACGATAAAAGAAAGGAAAAAGGGAAGAAAGGAAGGAAGAGAGGGAGAGAGAAAGGGAAGGAGAGAGGGAGGAAGGAAATGAATGAAAGGAAACCAAACAAAAGCACAATACACAACTAGTATACGTGGACCCCGCCCAGAGCATGCTAACCGAAGAGATGACTTGTTGTATTTTGAGACCCCATTTTTATGGTTTGCCCACTGTCCAGCTTCACACACCCAGGGCAGGAGTCTCCTAGACATGAAGATGTGCTTCAGAGTGCATGAGCTTGGCCTTGGCCTTGGCCTTGCTCCCTACCCTCTGGCACAGGATTATCTTTTCGTAATCCTGTGTCCTCAATGAGGTAATTCTTTGAAGGCAGACCCTTGGGTTGGCTTCTATGAAAAGAAAGAAAAGGCATACGATTTACGAAGATATGGGATGATGTTGGGTGTTGGTGTGGTGGAAGGGTACACCCTAGACTAATGCCAGCCGAGCCCACAATATTTCAATGGGATTCTCCTGACTCTTGGAATTATTCCAGGCTCGAAGAAAATGACCTACAGTGTTAAGTTGGGTCCAGATAGCTCTTGAGCACTCCATACCCCTAACCAAAGCACCCCAGCTGCTGGGCCTTCTCTCACCCATAGTGGATTCCTCCCATGCCATTCCAAAACAACCCTTATTAAAAGAGGCCTGGTGGACTTTTCTTCTGAAGCCATCACCAGCTGTCATACCCATCTCTGGACTCAGGCCTGGGTGCAATGGCTCAGCACATCATTCTAGCTGCATTAGCCCACTGGAGCCAACTCCATGAGCAAAGGCCCTCGCTGTCACAGGGAAGTGAGCTGCTCCAACATGGAACTGGCCAGGACTCAGCATTCCAAGCAGGAATGAACAGATGCAGGAAGACGGAAGGCAAATGTAGGTAGAAGACCCACTGCATGGGAGAGGAGCAGGCAACAAGCAGGGGCCAGGGCAGAGAGATTCCGGGAGAGCCGGGCAGGTGCCTGGGCTCAGGCAGGTAAGAGGCTGAGCCACTGGAGCTCTGGCGAACAAGGCTGATCTCTGGTACTGTTTGCTTCTTTGTTTTATACTCTCGGTTGCATGTTAGTGGTATCATTGGACCTGGAAGTGTTTCACATTAGCAGAAAGGTGTCACATTTGGTGAGGGACTTCTGCTCCTGACACAGGCAGATGACTTCACCCTCCCTAGCCATCCAGTGGCCTTGTTCCTCCTAAGTTGAGAAAATGATAGACATGTCTCATTTACCAAGAAATACTTCTAAATTCCCCCCAGCACCTGAGAGAGGAGAGAGAGAATGATGACAACCATTCTCAACATACTTCAACTGACAAAGTCACATAATTAAATTTTGATTGGAAAGGGACTGAAGAAATAAACAAAAAAAAAAATCTAAACTTATTGCATAGTTCATTCTTTCCCCCAATAATTCAAATGGTCTTTGAAAGCAGAAGTGATCTCAGACATTGTGCTGTTCCTTGTAACACGTAGACCGACGATAACTCTGTCCGAGGCTGATGGCAGTGGTGGTGTGGCCGAGACGTTGCCGATGTGTGTGTGCACGTGTGCACGTGTGTGTGTGTGTGTGAGTGTGTATGTATATGACCCTAGCAGCACACAAATAAGATGGTTGAGTTGGAGATGTAGTGAGTAAACTCCAAGAATAGCAGGGACACTGTTAACCCCAGAAAAAAAAAATGATTTGGAATTTAAATAGCAAGTGTTCAGAAGCGATAGGCAAAATAAACCTGGAAGACCGTTTGCGATACAGATGGGATCTGATGCTCTCTGAGCAGGGAGAAGTGCTGTCAGTATTTTGACAGACACGGAATGACTGTTTAGACTGATGTTCCGGGGACAGAGCCAAGGAGGGGCTGCTTGGCGGGGCTTGGCGCGTGGGGAGGGGAGAGGCGGGGGCTGGAGACCTCCGTGACAGATTGACAAGCCTGCTCAGGGATTCTTTCCGGAGTGGAGGGAGGGAGAGAGGTGAAGGGAAGATAAAGGCACGGAGAGACAGGGATGCCGGGATGCTGGTGCCGGTGAGGTGAGAAGGGCAGGACTGCGCTACCAGGTCTACCTCTTCAGGGATTATTCAAGAGGAAAAGGCAGAGGCCAAAAGCCAGACCACGGGGGTGCTAAGCATCACTTCGCAGCACTTTATTTCTCTTCAAAGTTGGTGGCGCCTGGGGCTTGCTTACCGCTCCATGAAGGGAAACTGGGATGACAGTGCCTCCCGGGTGGGCTGAGGGTCCGAGAGCAGAGCTCAGCCAGAGGCAACCACACGGAAAGAGAGTGTCCCTCTTTCAGGACATGCAGAAATGTCACCCAGAAGGGAAACTACAGCCTGGAGGAGTATCCAAGCACTGCAAACTGTGGCCTGCTGCGAGGCCAGACGCCCCAGTGCGGTGGTAGAAATATTCTGCAATTGTGTGTCCTCAACCCACCCACACCAACTATCCCCTGCCCCTCCCAGCTGCTCATGGCCCCTCAAAACCCTATACGCCCCTGAAACTGGGGCGTATCCCCCCGTAATCCCCCTCTCTGATCCCACCTGTGTGCACTGCAGCCTCCTCGAGTGGCTGCAGCGTCCTTGTTCTGATTCCTGTAGTGCACATGGCCAAGCCTTGGCACCGGCAGGCGGTGCAGGGGTGTGGCTGCTATACCACTGAGGTCAGGAAGGCTCCTTGCACGTCTCACCTCTGCCTGTCCTTAGCCATGTGCTCCTGAGCGAGGTATTTACTTTCTTGGGGCCTCAGTTTCCTGGCTTGAGGAGTAAAAGTTCTACAGCATGAATAGCAGGCTTGTCGAATCTAGACCGGTGGTTCCTAACCAGGGGACATTTGGCAATGTCTAGAGACATTTTTTTGTTGTGACAGCTGCAGGGCTGTGGGGTGTATTCTGGCATCTAGTGAGTGAAGTCCAGGGATGCTGTTAATTATCCTAAAAACACAGGACAGCCCCACCCCCCTCCACAAAGAAAGAATTACCTAGCCCCAAATGTGAATAGTGCTGAAGTTACTTATGAGCTGCCTTGTGCAGAGTGCATTCTTTATCAAAGTCAGCTTCCATTGTCATGGGCTGCTTTACATTTTTTATGTATGTGATTTTTGGGTGGTTATAAGCTCCTTAAGGGCAGGCAGAGGTTGTGCCTAAAACATCTTTTTTTTTTTTTTTTTTCATTCAGAGCTTTGCACAGCGAAAAGCCTCAAAAGCCATCACCTCTTGGTAAAAGGAATCACAGAAAGGACTTTGACTCTCCTGGCAAAGAGACCATCTGTTTTTGTACCCTGTTCAAGGATTGAGATGGAAGTAATCCGCACACTATGCTTTCCCATCCCACTGCCCCAAAAACCAGTAGTAGAAGATCCCACTAAAACCAAATCCAGATCACTTGAAAACAGTTCAAAAGAGAAAAATACAATCAAGTCACATGCTTTCCAACAGGTCGACAACAAAAGAAAGGCCGTTTGGCTAAATTCATCCCTTTTTACTGCGAGCCATCAAAATGATACATGAGGAAGTCCTGCCCAGCGGGAAGAAACTTCACCTTTGCACATAAATTCATCAGAAATATTTCAAGTGAACTGTTTTTGCTGAAAAATATTGTAGGTAAGTTTTAGGGTCTTCCTATGGTCCTTCGTAATCACCCTAAAATATCTCAAACAATCTGTTACTGCAGTTGTTGTGCTCTATTTTGTCAGTTAATGCCCAGCATGGAGCCTGGTCCACTGGATGGTCAGTAGGTGTTTGCCGAGGAAGAGGCAAACCCGCCCCCAGGCCTGCAGAACTGACCAGAACCGGGGTCTGGGCCAGCGTGTCCGGGCAGATCCCAGCTCCACTACCCACTTGAATGTGGCCTCACTCAAGTTACTCATCATGTCTATATGTTTCTGTTTCCTGTCTATGAAGTGGGTGTGTTCGTTGCCTGTCTCTGGGGACTGTTGCGAGATAACACACACACAGTGTTTCACATCACACCTTGAACACAGTGACTACAATGCAGAGCATCACTCAGAAACCATGTTGTTTGAAGAGCAAGCTGCAGAATAATCCCCCTTCCGGTTTCAAGAAGAAAGTAATAATCGATAGTGCAGTTGACCTTTGAACAACATGAGTTTGAACTGCATGGGTCCACTTATACACAAATTTTTTTTAACCAAATGCCGGTTGAAAATACAATAATTTTGTGAGACGCATAACCCGGGTATAAGGAGGGCTGAGTTTTCATATATGCAGGTTCCGAGGGATGGACTGCCGGACTAGAGTACGTGTGGATTTTGGTATACGTGGAGAGGTCCTGAAACCAATTTCTGGGTATGCCCAGGGAAGGCAGTATCGGTACTTCATAAACTGTATCCTCTGACCCATCACGGTGACCCTGTGAGCAGGTGAGTCAATGTTATTATTTCCTGCCCAAGTCAGGTGCTCAGCAAGGCTCACAGTCAGAATTCCTGCTTGTGATGCTCTAACGCAGTAGTTCTTAACCTGGGCAATTTTGTCTCCTGCAGGGGATCTTTAATCATATCTGGAGACAACTGGGGAGTGCTATTGGCATCTAGTGGCCAGAGCCGGGGATCGTGCTGATCATCAAACAGTGCACAGGACCGGCTCCAACAACAAAAAATTATCCAACTCCAAATGTCACTAGTGCTGAGATTGAAAAATCCTGCCTTAACAGGAAATCTCATATTTTTCCCATCAAAAACACATGAATGAAACACTGAATAAATACCAGAAAACTCCCCACTCTACAAGGAAGTCATTGACTCATCACAAGGACTGTGTTCCAATGGGAAGCTCCTGGAAAAAGCCCTTTGTCAATGACCATATGTTCACTAAAGCACAGAGTCACAATAGTTATTCCAAAATTTAGGGGTGTTTGTGGAACACCCTAACCATATGAGTTTGACCTCATAGATAAAGTCCTTCTGATGTGAAAAATTGTATGGAGCCAAGCTGGCATGAAGGAGGAGGTGGAATGAGACCAGGTCATATTTATTGGGAGAAATCCATAAAGTGAGACTGTTCATATAAATGTTAAATATGTTCAGAAGGTGGGAGAAAGGAAACCCCTTTAGAACAGAGAATAAGAAAGTATGGAAATTTTTGGTCTCTGCACATTTTTGTGTACCTCATATATCATATCCTGTGTTACATATATTTTCCTGTTTATCTTCACAATGACCTTATTAGGTAGGAACTGAGCCTTAGAAAAACTCAGTATGTATTTTTCAGATTTTTAAACAAATATAATTTTCACATTTTAACATTCTGAAATAGATATGCATCTTAAAGTTGATAGCATCTTGTAATGTGTTGGTCTTTTTCCTTTTCTTTTGTATGTTAATATTTATGTATTAAGGATGCATCTTACAATGTTTGGCTTCTTAAATTCATAAAATACGGTCCCTTGTCCAAGGGCATACGGCTAATGTGTGGCAAAGCTGGACATCATAACATGCGATATGTTATTTATTTCTAATCCAGCAAGGAAATTCAAGTGGTAGGTGCCAATCTTCTGAGAAAGCCAGTTGAGGAGTATTTCTTCCTGACATGACTGGATGGCTCCAGTGAGAGGCTAAGGAAAAATGGTTCATTTAGGTTATTCTGTGTTTTTAGGGAGTTTTAAACTAACGAGAGAGAAGAAAGAAGATAAGGGCCAAAGGTCCACGACTGCCGTTGTTAACATCGACCATGAGAGACTGGATATAGGTCTACCAGAGAAGACAAACAACTGAAGCAAAGTTATAACACTGGGCAAAGCAGCCAGAGATAGAGTGGCAAGTCAGGTGTAGACATTGACCTTCATGCTGTCGCCTGTCCTGGGCACTGGTACCGTGATTCAGCCTTGCGTGGGAGATTACAGACCAATAAAATAAACGTTAACGGAGGAGTGCTTGATGACAACTCAGTTATTCCAGTAGCACCGATTTGTGCTTAGGAAAAAATATTTTAAATTTGTTCCCAATAGTATTTTAACTCAATGTTAACTTAGGTAGGTAATGTCTAATACATACTTGTTCAATACAACTTAAAAAAAAGAAATCACATGCTGGATTGCAGGCTTTCTTGATCAGACACCATTTGTGTTCCTGGACATGCCAGGCTCTCTCATGTCTGAGTGCTGTTACCTGGCATGTGTACCCTGCCTTGCTTGCTCCCCGCCTCTTTGTCTACCTGGGAAACTGCTCAACCTTCACTCCTCAAAGCTGATCTCCTAAAAGCTTTTCTTGATTTTCTCAGATTTCAGAGACTCTTCTATGTTTCCTTTTGCATTTTGTTTGCACACTTCTGTTATAATAACTGGGTAGCTACATTGAAAATTTTGTATTTCTGTTGGGTCCTTACCAGCATAGCACCTGATCCACATGTGATGTGAAATTGATGAAGGGATGAATAAATGAAATATACCCACTATGAAGTATCTCCTACCACAACCTACAAGGCTTTGGATGATCTGCCCCAGCTGCCTCACAGACCACATTTACCAACTCTGTGCCTCACACACTTCCCTCCAAACCCACTGTCCACAAACAGCAGGCCTCAGGGACTTTGCACTTGCTGTTACAACTATCTGGAGTGCTCTTCTCTCAGATATCTGCCATGGCTCATTCCCTCTCTTGACTTAGATCACTGCTCAAATGTCATCTTCAAAAAGAGGTATTTCCCAACCATGTCATCAAAAGCAGCACCTTTCTTCTTTGTTATGTTTTTAACCTACTTTATTTTTCTTTTTAGCACTTACCAAGAACCCACAAATTTTGCATTTATTTATTTTTAAAAATTTTATCTATCTCCCCACTGAAATGTGAGCTTAATAAAGACAGGGATTCTTATCTCCAAATAAATACGTAATCACTCAATTAGTAAAAAATAAATGTATACGTTTATTACTATCTTTAATGAAACTAATTCCACTTGGTGGTAGAGAGCAGAATGGGCAGAACTGCAGGCATAGTACCTCTAGGAAAAGTCAGTTTTTGGAGCACCTTAAATAGCCAGGCACCATTTTCGTTTCTTTACATATATTATCTCATGTATTGCTCACAACAGCCCTAGCATATAGGTACCATCACCCCCAATTTAAAGAGAAGAAACCACTGTAGTTCTTGCAAATCCCATGCACTTTCTTTTATACCCTGCTATCTTTACACCATCTCATTGTTGCAGGACAAAGAGGAGCAGTGTGTGGAATAAATGAAGGTGAGAGGACTGGCTTGCAAATCTATTCTATCACCTTTATTTGACAATTCATTCAGCACTTGTTGAGTTTATTTTATACGTTTCCATTATAAGAGATGCATACAAGCATTTGTCTTACAGGAATTGAGCAAATCTGACTCTTCTTGATTATTTTCAAAGTAGTGGACATATATTTTTAAAGTCTAGGAAAAAATATAGACGTATTGGTTTCTTCTTCCTATTCTTTACGTATACTTTTTCATTATTACTCCCTTTTATCCAATAATGAAGTGACTACTAATGTGAAATTACCACATATTCTGTGAAACATGAAAAATAGTGCTTTCCATGTCTCCACCACAAAACACTCCTTTCCAAGCCCTAAGTTCTATAATGTTTTGTTTTAGAGAAAGTACTGATGATCATAAAATGAAAAAAAAGATCATAACTAAGGAGAGATCTTAAGATAGAATCCAGTTAATGCACCTCTACAGCTTCTCCCTGGAAGAGGCCTTCAAATGCATTTATCAAATGGAGAGTCAATTCTGGAAAAAACTGTTCTTGGAATTGCTTTGCTTGAGAAACACACATCAAGAATGACATTCTCAAGGGAGCCTGGGATATGTTCAATAAGGAGCAAATGATGTTCAAGAGGACAAATGAATTGAGTTATCAAGGAAGTCATAGAGAATTAAGTGAACCAGACTCCCTTGGGCAAGGCCTAAAATATTACTCAGAAGTAATCATAAATTTGGATCTGAGGACACTGCTCTAACTCACTCTTGAATTCTGGTAGTCCCAACACAGACATCTGTTGACTGGCAGTGTTCTGTCCTGAAAAAATGTTAATTTGCTAGGTCATAGATTTCCTACTCTGTGAGTGACTTAGGAACAAAGACAGCTTAACAAAATGTTGCATTCACATTTGTGGAGAAATCAGACATTTGGAAAACCTGGACCTTGTGAAAGCTCGTAGTACAACTATAAGGAAAGGAAAAAACAGACCTGTAGCTGGGTTTCAGCCCTGGCAAACAATAGTCAAGATGTTATTTAACTCCAAAGACTTCCAGAAATAAAGTAGAGGGGAAAAAAGAACTTCAGCTTAGTGCATTGTTTAGATTCTGCTATTTAAGCAAGTAGCAGACTAAAGTTTTCTTTTTCAGCCAGATGTTTAGCCTCATTAACAAGAACAACACACATCTTGCCTGAATTGACCCAGGAAAGGTCACAGGAGTGAAAGGCTCTAGAAAAGTCACAGCTGATCAATTGACTTTGGCCTCCCCACCCCCATGCACTACACGGAGGTGTTGTGGGGGTCACTATTGGTGACGTTCAGTTGTGCCATCACCATCACAAGAGATTCCTTGCAAGCCCATTATCACATAAATGGAATGCGAAGATATGAGGAAGTAGTGGTGTATTGAATTACATTTTTCTTACACCTAATTCTCATTAGTTCTGTTTTGGAATAACAAATAAAATTTATTAAACATTAAATGTAACATAAATTTACAGCATAATGGAATCTTAGTCTGTAATTGATCTAAATCCTCTTCATTCTTTGATGCCATTTTACAGGTGCTCACATTGAGTCCGGAGAAGAAAAGTGTCTTGCAAATATCACAGTTAAGTTTTAATTTCCAAAAGAGAAGAGAATTTTGTTTCACACAAAGCACAATCTGTTCTAACAAACTGAACCCAGTTTGTTTTCTGACTTGGCCTACCTCTCACCTTCTAGCTCCTGGTCAATGCTTTCCTTATAGACTATTGGATTTTCTTTGCAGACTAGTTACTCTGTTCACCTGTTTGTGCCTCCCATTTCCACTCTTGGCCATCCCTTATCACAAATACACACACATTATCAGGGGAAAAGTTGAGTCTAGAGTATAGTAGCATTTGATGAATCTTTGCACACCACTTGTTTCCTTTTCATTTGGTAGGGAAAACTCACTTCTCCTAGGAAATATTTCCCCTGCCCATTTAAGTCTCTGTGGTTTGAGTGTCATCTTGATTTTAGCTCTAACTCCAAGGACAGGAAGACAACTCAATCCTGACCAATCACAGAATCCCATTGCCCTGGCTACAGTGATTGGTTCAGGGATGAGAATTTGACCCAGTCAAAGCCAATGAGGCAGTTACAAGACTTCTGGGACTTCTTGGGAGAGTCATTCTCTTTACTGCTGAACTTACAGCTACTAGGATATACTCCTGGAACAGCTGGATGATCGTTTCACTTTTGCAGTGAATGGAGCCACTGAAAATGAAATCAATACACAGCAAAGCAGAGTGGAGGGATGGAGAAAAATCCATTTGAATGATATTGTTACAATTCCTTGGTCCATCTGAGCTTGAAATACTTAGACATTTCAGTTACATGAATGAAAAAACCACGCTTTTGTTTAAGCAATTGTGTGATTCCTGATGGATACTGCAGTGTAGAGTTTACCTAATGACTAGGCTCCCTAGAAGGGATTTGGTTTCTGGCTCAGGTAGCTTTTTATCATTGCGAGTTTTGCTGATACTTTTAAAGTCACTTGCCAGCTGCTGCATGTTTTTGCATAATGTCATGAATTACAGTTAACCACCAGCCTGTATTTCCATTCAAGCAGAGAATTTCCTGATTTTTCTAGGATCTAGGCTGGGATGGTCTTTCTAGCGCCTAGAATCACCTCCTGGGGGAAGAGGGAAAAACAACCATTGCTAGAGAGAACTGAAACTAGACTAGCCCAATCACTAAGATGTCTACACAACAGAGGGCATTTCCCTTGGGGAAGTGCTGACAAGAACTACTTGCTCTGACAAGAATTACTTTTCCCTTTGCTCTTGTAACTTGGTTAGGCCCTGCAAATGCAGCTTGATTTTCAAGCAGAGGCATCACCAACATTCTTTACCTGAAAGTAGGATCCATCATTTGAGCTGCAAGCTAAGCAAGTGTGTGAGAAGCAGAGAGGGGAAATTGTTACAGAATTGTTTTACCTTTCACACACACAAAGGAAGGCATTTTCCTGCTATAAATTAATTACTGCTATCCCTGCTGAAAGCTAAATTTCCATCAATAAGGCTTAAAATCAATAAGGCTTTCTCACCTTTTAAGAGTATTTTTTGCATTTACTGGTTTCGTTGAGTGAAGCCCAAGGTGTAGTTATGGACTTAGCCTGGGCTAGAGTCCAGTAACTCCATCTTTTCATCTGTTACATTACATCATTAGCTAATTATTACCTGAATCTGATTTCTCTTGGTAAGTTCTGGACTTGTCCACCCCTTAGGGCCTCATGGAAAAATCTAAGGATGGATGAGGCATGGACCAAACAAATATCGATTTCAATTCTTAGTGATAGTGGCCTGTGACATAGTTGTTATGGTGAAGATCCAATGAGCATGTCCTTTCTGCCTAAACTCACAGCTTGCTGGAGGAAATAAGCACCTCTGGGTTCTGGTCCAAGTTTTGCTACTGGCTGTCCAACTAACCTAGAATGAATCATTTAGCCTCTCAGACTCAGTGCTTAGTCTATGAAATAATGTATTGAACCAAATGACTTACAGTTTTGCGGATCTCATCTGAGTAGCATCCATGCAGCATGAGGAGGGGGTCAGGACAGACCTCAGCAAAATTGTGAAGGCAGCAAAAAGTGTCTTCTCCACAGTCTACCTCTTTCCTTCTTTCCTGTCTTGGTTGAGTTTTCCCAAAAGGAGATATTAAGTCAAAGAGTATAATTTATTTGGGCAGTGGAGTTGTGGCGGCCCCAGTGGGAAAGTGGGAAAGGTGATGAGAAGGGAAGGAAGCCAACCAGAGTGCATTCATCAGTACGTTCCTGCTAAGGACAAGTGAGGTCCAACGCAGCTGGGGACCACTAGCTGGGGACCATGATCATGTGGATCATGCATCAGGGCTGTTGCACCAAGAGACAAGGATGCTCCATCCGTCAACCCCCTGTATCACCAATCGCCGTTACTGTGTGCACTAACCCCCAGCATTCCGGCAGAGTCTCAGGGACTTGCAAAGGAGGTTGTAAGCCTGCACAGGGGATGATCAGGCTGGGAGACATGGCACTGGCACCGTCAGCCACACTCCCCATCTGTCAATGCCTGCCCTCTGCTTCTCATCCTGAATGGAAGGATTTGTACAACGTCCTCACTAATGTAAGATGGCAGTTAAAACCTTATTGTGTTTTTCTACATAGCATATCCCTTTTTAAAACTAAATCTAATGCGAAAAAAATGTCCTTTTGGCATCAGCCACAAACTAATGAGAAGAGCCTTCCCAGTACATCTGAACTCCTACCCAGGCACCCTGCTTTTGGGTGAGAAGGGCGCTAGTAATGGAAATGAAAGAGTGGACCCTGGGGAATGAGGTTCAGGTCATTCTCAATGTTCTATCTTGATTTGGCAGTATAAATCCTGGCTCATTCAGGTCTCTTTAGGAAGCAGGAATCACCTTCAGGGTTTCCCTCCTTCTGTCAATGATCGTTACCAGTGACCCAAGCCTTCTCTCATCCCATTTTGTGTACACACACCCCAACAGTATAAAGGGAGACATAGTGATGTTGCAGACCCTCCCCACCCAGACCAGACCTCCCCTTGGTGCCTCCTTTGGTCCTTCTGCTCTTGCTGCTCTAACCTGATGGACAATGGGCCTTTCTAGTTGCTCTCGTGGTCCATACTTGACTGCCCAGCCTGACCCATAGTAGTTGCCAGCTCTCTACCTATGTCCATCCAATAAGGTGAAATGCCTGGGGTCTGGACCTGTTACCACCTGCTCACTGCCCTTGGGATTGGGCCACACCTGCTCACAACTACATGTATTATGTGCTTCCAAATCTGTGGTGTGTCACACATTTAGACTTCAGCTAATCATGTCGCTATCCCAAAGAGACAGCAGGAAAAAGGAGGAAAAAAATAAATGGGAGCATTAATTTTCACTCCAGATAAGACAAAATCTTCTGTCATTTTGAGTCCAGCAGTTTATGAAACACTGAACTCAAGGCAGTTGCACAGATCATAGCGTACCATTTATTTATCATGTATTACAGATTACTTTCGATCTCTTTTATACTATATGTCACTATTATTGTTAGTGCTCAGAATTTCTATTTAACTTTTATATGGATGTTTAACTACATGTGGCTTTTTTTCTACACCTCCTACACTTTGAGGAAAAGACAAATTTACATTCCCCAGATCATGGCACTGGGCTTAGACAGATATTTGTATTAAATAAACACATAGTTTATCAACACATATATATTGAGCACTTGGTATTTGCTTCAAGTTTATTCTAGTTACTGTGGAATTTGTAGAATAAAATTTTATGATATTTTCCCCTCCCTGGAGATTACATTTTTGGGGGAAGGGAGAGGAGATAAGATTAATGAGCATAAAACAAATAGAGATGAATGCAAGACATTTCACAGTCAAGTGTTGCGTTGTGGACAATAGGCTATGTTTGCTATAGGAACATAAAAAACAAACAAAAGTCTGAGAAAATAAAATTCTTACAGTCATGGGCTTGAGATGGAAGAACACAAAACAGGCTCATCTTTCAGTCCATGCCAAACTGTTCCCTACAATTTATCTCTTTAGAATTCTGTTTAGTCTCGTCTTCGAATGCTGCTCAGGATCCGATTTCCATCGCAGCCATTGGGAAACACCTTTGCAAACTAAGTGTTCTCAGTCTCAGGAAGTTTGATTTCTTTCCTTTATATTTCCCCTAACAATGCTGATCATATTCCTGTCCAGAAATGTCCTCCACATCAAAGAAATGGTAAGTAAGAATGTGACTCACAAGACCCAGAGTACTTTAGAAACAGCAGTTCTGCTGTTCTTGGACATCAGAACATTTTTATTTCATGGTTATATCTCAGTGGCTAGCATTGGCACATAGCAGGTGTTTAATAATGATTGCATTATTGATAATGATCAGTGCTCAATAATGCTTGCCTATGGATGCCTAGACGAGCTCACACTCCTGAAAGTGCCCAGTTCTCCCCACAGTGGCTGCCATGAGTCTGAAAGGGATGAGATAGCAGTGAAATGGAGCATAATATCTTCATGATTCTGGGCCAGGAAGAGTACAGTGAGGATAACCAGAAGAGAGATGCCTCCAAAAACTTTGCAGAGTTATCAAATGAGGCAGTAGAGGATGGAGATTAAGAGTTCTGGACTGGAAGGCAAAGTCGGGTTCTCAGCTCCATCTCCTGCCAGAGGAGGATTAATTCTCAGTAGACCCTCTATAACATATCCATCTTCCTTATGTTTAAAAAAATGATCCTACAAGACAGGCCTATGTCTATATGTGTTGTTAGAATTTTTTGAATTGGATAGTAGGAATATTTGGCAGAACACTAATTACTAAACGTTCCTGAACAAGTTGTCCATGAAGAGGACACAATTACTAGTACAACTGGAGAATCTCCCAGTGCCCATAAAAGCACCCATATTAACGTACACACTGCCTGTTACACTTCAAATCTGTGTCGTGTTCGAGGAGACCTGGTCACTGCCCTGACTTCATTCTCTTATTAACTTACAACGCAATGTTCTCACATGTTATAAAAAATACAGGATGTTGGACTGGTATTTGTTTGATCATACACTACACTCCTTACCCCTGACCTGTAGCAAGAAGTACTCAAATCACTCAGCTCAGCATTTAGCCTGAGAGCCACAGCTATAAAATTATGGATCCTCAGTCGTAACAAAGTTAGTGTATACATAGCTTGTATGTAAATTTGGCAATGTGTCTGTAAAGGGTATTTGGTACTCAGGGAACAACCACATACCAAATAATAATCTCTAGTTGATAATGAACTTTTCACAGTATTATGGCTCTAAAAGGAAATAAGGAAAGTATGAACAACCTGATATTTTTTAAGGGAGTTCAGGTTGAATTCTCCATGAAAATAAAGCCTTGATCAATAGCTATGAAGAGGCCTCATTCTCAGTAAATTTTAGTTAACTCAGTCTGGATGAAAGTTTAAAGAATGCAAATGAAAGGAATCAAGATATACAAACAAAGCCAACAACGTGAAACTGCAATTATCATAGCATGGCCAAGACCTGCTTCCCTTCTCACACTCTAGTGTGACGTGATTGGGAAATGAACCTATCAGAATAGATATCCAAATTCCTCAAATTCAATGCCATTACATGCACAAACCCAGATGGGATGTGGACACTTCCTCTCTTAGCTCATTGGCCAGGACTGGTCACATGGACTCACTGAAGCAGAGGGGGCGAGGAAGTACAGTGCTAGCCTGCTCCTCAGGGTGGGGAACCAGCAGTTAGGACTTCTGTTCCTCCTGTAAGTCTGTGGTCAAAGGATACCCACCCTGACCTCTTCATTTTACATTGCAACTCCCTACCCTGTTGTACCTGATTTTCCTTACCCTGTTTTTTTTTTGATCAATTTCACAAATCAACTTTAATCTACTATACACTTTAATGAACTACTGTGTTGCTTTTCTCTGCCTTCCAGGATGTATACTCCACCATAGCAAGATTTTTGTCTCATTTTATAACTGTTCTATCTGTAGGACCTAAAACAGTACCCAGCACATATTAGGAGCTTGATAAATATTTGTTGACCTGAAATCAATTCCAGGAACAGGAACAACAGTGAAACTCACTATCTGCTTATAATTTACCTTTATATCCACTTCTTTCCCAAATGATGAGCTTACCCTCTCCTCAGACTAATTCCTGAAAAACCTTTTATTCAGCCAGCAAATACTAAATTACAGCTAAATAATCCATTTTAAAAATTGTTCATTATAATTTTCCCTACTTGTTAATATGACAAAATTTGTCATTCATGTGAGGGTTTTGCAGTCTCTGATGGTGCTCTATCAAGCCAAGTGCCTTTGACAAGGGTCAAAATAAAATGAAAGAGGAGTCAGGCACAAAGCCATGAATATCTGACTATTAAAAGATGGGTTATAGAACCACAGAAAATCATATTTCAAAAGGACCTTAGAGCCTTCTAGCCTCTTTCCAGCAATGAGGATTCACAATTGTACAAGATGGCCCCATTCGATTGTTGGACTATCCTAAGAATCACAAAGTTCTTCTTTACAGAAATTTGCTTTCCTCTAAATTCTACTCATTATGTTGGTTTGGCTCTGTGGAGCCAGTCAGGAAAAAATCTAATCCCTGTTCCACATGAAAGTCCTTCCCAAGCTTTAAGAGAGTTGCCATGGCTTCACTTCAACTACCCACCCAGTCTCAGTAATCCAAATACTTTGTTGCTAATAGGACATGATGTGTTATATGCCCCGGATTAGTGATGGTTGATTGAATATATGGATGAAGCAAAAAGGTGGCCCACTCATTGGGTTAGTGAATGTTTTGCTTCTTTAGACTCCTCACTGTCTTGGCCGTCCTCTTCTGGATTCTTTCTCCTTTGCTGGTATCACTCATACAATGAAGTCTCTAGAACATAACCCTCTAGGGCAGAGATGGCCACCACAGAGAACAGTATGTCTGGGAGCTAGAGATGAGTTTCCATTTTTTAAAACTCAAAAACCATTCAGTAAGAAAAAAAATAAAAAGAATTGTATACAAATACTGTGATATAGTTGGTCAATTTGTTTCTTGAAAGGATGTGGGTTAGTAATTCTGAAACTATTTTATCTGTCTATCACAGTTTCGAACAAGTAATATATTGTAGATAATAAGAAAAACCTGTTGGAAAAAATCTGTTCTTTTTCACTGTTGGAAAATGAATAAGTAAATAATGAATAATCAAAATAAATAAAGAAAATGGAGAGGCTAGGGTGAACTCTGTGGTGTTGGATTAGAATCGAAGGTATCAGTATGCACTTGTGGCTGATCGATAGATAGTTTGTGTATGCAAGAATTAATATCCCTTCATATATTTTTAAGCTCTGTCTGCTGAGAGGACTTAGGAAGAATGTCACAGCAGTAACAATGAGTACACCTAGTGCCCAGATCTTGGTTTCTAAATGCCATTCCCCAATAACAGGAGTCAGGGATCTTTGGAGAAATGGATGATTCCAAAGCTGGGGTGAGGAAAACATGAGATGAACCTAGAGTGTATTGCAGTGCCTCAAAGTAAGGAAGTGCTTTAAGGAGGATGTGGACAAGTGAACCAACCTGAAAGAGCTCTCAGTGACGCAATCTGTAGCAACTAGATAAAATAAATATCCATGAGTTCATACATACGCATAAATATTTACATAACACAGTGTAAGAGAAAAAAACAGCTCTTCCTTCCAGAAAAATTTTACTTAATAAATGCAGAGAAATGAGGGAAATAGAAAAACAGAAAAACCATCATTACAACACCAGTATTAGAATTGGTACAGCCAAGATCCAACAATTTATGCTAAAATTAGTGGGTGAAAGTTTGAGGACAAATAGTATAGTCATATAATCTCAAGGTATCTTCTCTAAGATATTTTTAAATTTTGAAGGGAAAAATAGGAACTTCAGTGGAGCAACTCAAGAAGCACCAGCTTAAGTTGGTGATAAAGGTTAATATTGTCAGTAAATAGATATATCAGCATCATGCAACCCTTGTTCTTACACACTGAGAAGAACACATCACTTCCAAATTTCTTGCCAAAAAATGCATAACCACAATTGAATCATGAGCAAACATCAGACAACCTTAGATTGAGGGACCTTCTAAAAAACTAATGACTAATAATAAGCTTTGGAAGTGTCAAGGTCATGAAAGATGAGGAAAGACAGGACTTGTCACAGATAGGAGATTAGGAACCATGAGAACTAAATAAACTGTAGGATCCTGGATTAGATTCTGAAATGGAAAAAGGGCACTAGTGGAAAAACTGTGAAATCCAAATAAAGTCTAGAGTTAGTGAATAATATTGTACCAATATTAATCTCTTAGTTTTGATATTTGTGCTATGGCGATAAAAGATGTTCACATTAGCGGAAGCTGGCAGAGGTGTGTATGGGAATTGTCTGTACTGGTTTTGCAGCTTTTCAGTAAGTTTAAAATTATTTCGGAATAAAAAGTTTGAAGCCATCATAAAGGATTGAGGGGTCAGTCACTCTTTCTGGCTCATGCTGGAGTTGCCTTTGTTCCCTCTTCTCCTTGATGTTCAGCCTGTAGCCAAGGTCTCAATTAATGTTGTTGAGTGAAGGAACGACAGTGAGGTAGAAGGAACTCAGGACAGGGCATTGTGCTGGAACTACAAAGCGAGATGGCTTCCCCCAGAGTTGGAGGCTGTGACTAGCAGTGGGGGGAGAGCAGGGGAGGGAGGGCCTTAATTCTATCTAGTTTTGGCTTCACCAAACTGTGTTTCTGGTGGTATGACCTTGAGGAAGTTGTTCGGTCATTTCTATTGTGGATGTGGGCAAAAATAGTGACCTGCCCTCCCTCCCTCACAGGGCTGTGGTTAGGCTCAAAGGACATGAGGAAAGCCTGGAGGACAGCAATATTAGGACATCCCCTCCTTGAGATTCCCCCCATATTGACGGCCTGTCTGAGTCACCTTTCACCAGACACTGTGGTGTTTCACGAGGGGTGGCAGGTACAGTGGCCAAGGGCCCAGGCTCTAGGTTTGTATTGCCTGGTTTCCATTCTAATTCCATGGCTGGCTAGCTCTGTCATAATTTCCTAATCTATAAAAATGAGCGTGATGAGAGAACCTACCTCATAAGGTTGTTTAAAGGATTGAAGGAGGTAATACTTGTAAAACTTTTAAAAGTTGCCTTGCAACCTGGTAAATGCTACAGTGTTTGTTCTTAACATTTAAAGATCTCAACTGAGATCTTTCTTCCTGTTGCTTCATGACATTATTCAGAATACTATGTAACTCTTCTGGGGACAGCAACTTGTGCCTTCCTGGCTAAACGGTAAGCTGTTGGGGCCCAGGGACGTGTGTGCCTTGGGCTCTGCCTTCCCGGGCAGGTCCCCGTGTGCGGAGGAAGTGCTTGCTAAACATGTGACAATGGATCGATTCTTAAGGCCCTAAGCCAATATTCTCCTACTTCACAATTTTGCTTCAAGCCAACCTGTCATCCATGTGTATTTAAACAAACTTGGAAAATAGGAAATTCTGCAGTGTTAGAGCTGGTTTGTCCTGAACTCTGTCAGAGTTTGCTAAGGGACTTGTTAGCTTTTTAACATCCCTTCCTCCCATGCCCCCTCTACCAAAAAGTCATTCTGTCAGCACCACATCTGCAGAGACACACGTGGAAATAGCGAGCCCCATGTTCAGTCATCATGATCTGCCCCTCTTGTCTGGGGGACACACACACAAAAAACCCTGCCATCCACTTTCCAGATTATCCCTTTATGCTCTTTTGTTCCTGCTTCCAAGAATACATCTTCAGAGTCAACTCGAGCTTCAGTGCTTGGCAATTACTAAAGAAATAAAATATCGCCCTCCTCGTTAAGCATTTTGGCTGCATTCTTCTCGGCGCTTCCATTTTCAATATCTAAAGTGCAGTGCGCTCCTTCGGTGCCCTTGAAGACGGACTTGTTTCCTCACTGAATGCGTTATTCCATAGAAGAAAAAAAATACCGTCTTTCAATTTATGAATCACCCTTATCTTTACTCTTCACCTTTCCTTCTCTTTGTGTTTCTCTTACTTACATACTTCTAAATTATTTCTGGCCCGACATAAGGCAGCCAAGTTGGAATCCCAAGTCTGTAGCTATCTTTATGATCGTTCCTTTGGTACCATTTGTATGAAATGAAGTCCCATAGATTTGGGGCGCACTGCAAACTCCTTTCATTTTTGCAGATAACAGTGATTGTGCTGTGGAGAATTATCCAAATGCTGCACCTCTACCCTGTCCCGGGCTGTCATTTCTTTTCAACGTATTATTTCCTCCTGTTTTGCTTCTGTGACTCAATAGTGGAAATAATCCACAAGTCCAAGGAACTCTTTTACTCTCCTGACCCTAAAAATTGTTCCAGAATAATAGGCATCCTTCCCTATTCTCTGACCAAGAGAAAGGAGGGGGTAGAACTGTACCGCAGAGTCCTCCAAACCTCCCTTCTTCCCTTTCCTGCCTGATGTCTGCCTGGCTGAGACCACGGGCTTCTGTTCTGAGAAGAGCAACTGTGGGAGGTTAGCAGGGGAGGTAGCCTGAAAGCACAGGGGAACCCCCGGGGAGTGTGCCAGCATGAGCGTGTGGAGGGGCACACTCCAAGGAGAGTGGCCACTCCTGAATGAGACACTCTACTTCTCTGTGGCCATGTGGAGACCGAGGCAGCAGAGAGAGGCACAACATGTGGATTTGAAGAACCTGTTGGAGTTCCAGTTCCTCCACCTTCAAACTCTCCTCTACGAACTTGAGCAAGTCACATCCCTGGTCGTCTTTGGAAAGGAGAGAGATGGCTCACAGTATCCTCCTTGAGCTGTCATGGGGATCAAGGAACTTGGTAGTGGTTAAAGCATTTAAAAACTGCAAAGGCCTCTGTGGAGGATAGTACTCAAAAATAGATTCTATAACAAAGAATAAAAGGGTGGTTATTAATGTGGCCATTCAATTTGATTGATCAATATAATTTGCACTCATTATGTCAGGAAGAAGCACTAGAGAAGGTCGTGGCCAAAAGAAACTTAAAGTTTGGTTGAGGAGACAAAAGTACCCAGCTTGTCCAGACACACAGCCGAATCCTTAAGAAGGCCGATAGAATCGGCTGCTGAATTGTGTGCTGTAGCACATTCTGCAACAGTGCTAGTATTTCAGAGGTTTAAATACTTCAGTTAGGAAGCAATAATATTGACCGTATGTTCCTACTCCTGATTCCTGGTAACGCTTTAATGAGACTGCAACGGGGTGATCTATGAAATGCAGGCACCTCTAGACATCTGTGCTGCTAGCTCAGTGGCAGGCACCTGGCCAGTGTGTCCCATTATTGTCAACCTCCTGCCACAGTAACAAGAAGAGGTGGGAGGACAATGTAAGAGCAAAGAGGTCGGGCTGTAGGGGCAGTTGGCCTCATTCAAATCACACCTGGCAAAGGTAACAGCTGGTGACCTTGGATAAGTGACTTACCACTCTTCATATCTTGGGTGTCATAACTGTAGCCATCTCATAGGAGGCCATCTCACCTCATAGGTGGTGAGGATGGAATGGGTGTCTAATACATGCCAGGTACTAAGAACAGTGTTTGGCTTTTAATAAGTGCTCATTAAATGCTCATGATAGTTTGGACTACTGTCATCATTGTTATTATTACTAGTATTACCATAAAAGTGTTTTCCAATATGTGTTCAAAAGTGATTCATTTTGGAACACTAGGCATGCAAAATATTCCTCTCAGAGAAGGTTCTGTGGTTCAAATATGTGCTACTTGCTACATTTTACATGTAAAAAGTGCACATGAGTGTTGGAACTTGGGAGAAATCTTTAAAGAAAGACAATAAACTTTAACCAACCTAGGTTATCTAAATATACTTGACTGTGAAGCCCTTGGTTCCCACATAACACCAGTGATCTTATGCTTCCTCCACAGAATGCATTTTGGGGAGTCTACTCCATGAAACTCAAGAAATGAAGGAAATCTCCAATTTATAAATATTTTAAGCTCAGTCAAGGACTCCATGGCAATAAGGAAATCGATTGGAAATAATATTAACTGTATTGTGAGTGATTTTTTAAAACTTGTCAAATAAATGGTTTGCATATTTTTATTTAATTATTAGCTCTTTATTTGATAGATTAAAATAGACTGAAATATTGACTTTTCTCTCTGGCCAATAGCTGACCTGCAATTTTATTAAAAAGAGAAAGAGCTGGCTTAAGGATTGGCATATAAAGTCTCAGTAATGGCAGAAGGGAATGCATTGGGAAACACATGTGTTTCACCTACTGGTAAACACTAAAGTTAGGTATAGCTCCCTAGACAACTTAGCCTCTAATGTAGGGATTTATCTAAAACTCTTCAGCCTTCATCATCCCTGCAACAATTAATTTCATAAGTCAAATTGCTACTTTCTAAATTAGGGTCAGTGTATCCAAACGCAGTGATCAGTTTGATGTTCACTTTTATCTCTTTGGAAATGTGTCACCATTGCCAGCCCCTACAGAGGCCCGCCTTGACCACGTTGTCACTTTTTCAGAAGACAGGCCCTTCAGAAGAACACTGGTAGAGGTGTCAGGAAAGAAGGCAAAGGTAGCAGGATCTGATAAAATTTAATTTCCGATATCATCTCTAGAGGTGTAAACAAATGTAATTTTTCCGCATCAGAGCATGTGATCTACAGACAAGAACAACACTAGCTCATGTCAAGGGATAACATTATATATAGCTACTCCACAGCTTTGACCCCAAGCCCCAGGCTTTGAGGGACCTCACAGTGTATATATGATGTTTGGTTGACCTTTCAAGACCTTTCCAGAGCTGACATTCCAAAGTCTTAATTTATGTTATACCTGCCATGTAACCCTTTCCCTTTCTTTCCCAAGACAGTTGAGAAAAGAAGTTCTGAGAAGTAAAAGTTGCTGTTAGGTTCTTATTGTAGTCATCAGCTAGTGATAGGAAGTTTCCTTTTGGTCTTGGACTTCCCAGAATCTGTCCTAATGATAGTCTATATTTGGTAACATGACCTTTGTTAAAATGAAATTATTACATCAGAAGAGCAACACAAACGCAGGCTAAGTTAAGATGCCTTCACTTAATTGAGTTGATTGGTTCCTTAGCAGAGGTTGGATTAAAAGGAAATGAGACGTTGGACTTGTATGAGTCACAGAGAAGGAGAGGCAGGACACAAGGCCAGTCTTGGCCCCTCAGGACACGTCGGTAGGGAGTTCTCTAGGCAGCTGGGAGATCAGAAAAGGTACCAAGTTCCAGTGGAATTCAAAGAGGTGGAAGGGGGTGATTGAAATGGAGATGACGTGATCTTATTTTTTTCCCCATGATTTGGCTTTGGACTGGCCCTGTCACTGATATCTCTTTCTTACTGAGCAGCCATTGTTTATCTGACTATTCCTGTTCCTTTATTTTAACTCCCAGTGGGACATCAACAATCCAAACTCTTCAATAAGAATTTATTCATCTCTCCTCTACTGTCTGATAACCTAACTGGGGAATTTTAGATAAAAGGTACCATGTGTCTCTTCACTAAGAAAAAATCAAGGGCCGTGGGGGGTAGGGATGGACATTTGTTCAGGCCCCTCCGGCACAGCGAGTCCTGCTACCCAGGAGAGAACTATCCTCCAGCTCTTCAGTGGGTGAGACCAAACCAGGTGTCAGGAATCAAAAGTGAAATGAATGCCCCAAGTATGAAAGGCTGAAGTCAATTCAAAGGGCTTAGTCTTTTAAGATCTCCGGAAAGCACATGTCTGGGCCTTTCTGAGCTCTCTGGGATCCCTGTGCCGGCAGGTATCTGAGAGGTAGAGGGCAGAGGATCTGCCCACAAAACTCTGCCAGGGATACCATTGAAGGAGGTGCTGGGGCTGGCGGCGTATGTGTTTTCTTTTTAAATAGATATATTTTTTTCCTCCTAGTTAAAACCACAAGTATTTGAAATACTCCCAAAGGAATGAAATCTCAGACCTGTGGAATGTCAGTCGTGGAAATTAAATGGCCACCACGTGACCCAGCAAATGCCACTGTGGAAAATAAACATGTGATGCTTTGCAGACCCGCTGTTTACTCTAACATTTCGAGATGACAGGCAATTGCTTTCTGAAACCATGACCAGAGGTAGAGCTCTCAGAAGGCTTCAATCAAGAGTCTTTTAAAGCGAATTGACTATTCGTCTGTGATTCTCCAGCAAATTAAGGATCTGCTCTTGAATGCTGGACAATGAAGCCCTGGACAAAGCTGCTAAACACACACAAACGTGCTCTTCCTTTCTGGCCACAAAAGACCGCGCTGTTAAGTACCGTCTTGCTCAATCCTGCTTGCAGCTGTGCAAAATCAAGATCTCTCTATTTAACAGGAACAAGGACGTCAGCTTAACTCTGGTGTGAGGCTAGAGGTGATGTGAGCCAGGGGTGGGCAGAGGAAAAACATCAGAGTGCTGGAGGGGACCAAGCAGCAGAGGGAGAGAGGTTGGGTGGTTATAGAGGGAAGCCGAGAAAGTAGAGAGAAAGAGATGGGTGGCACCGTGTGTGTGTGTGTGTGTGTGTGTGTGTGTGTGTGTGTATGTGTGTGTGTGTGTGTGTATGTGTGTGTGTGTATGTGGCAGGGGGATGAGAAGATAAAAAGAGGAGGGAGTGACGGAATGGGAAAAGGAGAGAGAGGGGGAAAAAAGTTGGAAACGGGAGTATGGTGAAAGAATCTGCAAGAACGTGTGGGTGCCCTTTCCCCTGGGACAGCATTACTAATGCAGAAGGCCGGGCCAGCAGGGCACCGCACAGCTGGAATTAATTGGAGTGAACCTGGCTGCTGCCCAGGCCTGCCCCGGGGAAGCGGTGGGGAGCCCTTCCCTCTGGTTTGGCAAGGCCCGGCTGGAGCCTGCCAGCATCCCCTGCCTTCCTGGGGCAGCTATGGGAGAGCAAGAAGAAGGTGGCCCACCCTGGCCTGCTGCAGACTCAAACCCAGGCCCACGCAGACATCTCAGGCCCCGTCCTTATTTTCACTGAGAATGTTAGAATTAAGAAGACTCCATGAGGGGTATGTCTCTCCCCAGAGGGAGAGGCGAGGGAGTGTGGATTCTTCCCAGACAAAAAGCAAAATCCAGTTCACTGCCTTTAGGCCTTCAAAGCATTCAAATTGAGGTCCAGTGTTTCACAGTCTACGGAAGCAAAATCTTCACCACATCGTGTGGTTGGATGCTTTGTATTTGCACTTCTCTCACTCTCCCCTCAGGGTTCCTTCCAAAATTTTCAGCATCTCTGTTTATTTGATGGAAATATCTGTACAGCCTCCAATGTGTGAGCTCACTGGCTCTGGGTAGGAGATGCTGAGTGACCAATAAGTGCCCAGGGCCTGGCTTCAGGCTGCTTTCAGGCTCTTCCATGTTTCTGTGCCTCTCTCCAAGGTGCCAGCACTTGGAGTCAAAGTCAGAGCAAGGACTTAGCAATTTACTCTGCTGACAGCACCAGGGTTCTGTTGGTTCTTTGAGAGACAACATGGCAAGCGGGCAGGAGTGTCCAGACTATGAATGAGACCAGCTGGGTGACAGTCCCAGGAGGCACGCTGCCCGGCTGTGCAATCTTGGGCACGAGGGTCCTCCCAAGACCTGGGATTTCCCACCTACAGAGTAAAGCTGCAGTCCTGGGTGACCTCTAGGGTCCCTCCTTACATTCTGTTCTGCAATTCTGGTCTGAAACCTTCCCACCTCCCTCTCCTGCCCATTGGCACCAGTTTCCAACAAGCCTTGGATTCAAATAAGATATGATTTGCCCAGATTTCTTTTTAAGCATGGAATAGAATTTCCTCACCCATTCAAGCACATGAACATGAGAACTCCATGGTTAAAAAAAAAAAAAACTATTCACCATGAAAATTTAATTTAGGAAATAGGAATTAAATCAAATATTTCTTAAATCACTTTAATGAGTTTACAAAATTGAAGTAAATCTATTTGTTCTCTAAAGATAAGTCTTAGAGCCAGTGGTTCAATTCCATCTTTCAAATGGCTTGGGGTGGGGGTGAAGGAGAGAGAAGTACATTCATATCCGAAAATGATTAAATGAAAATTTAATCCTTGATTATCCTCCTAACAGCTGCTGATGGAAAATCATGCCTCCTCACCAAATTTTAAAGTGCCTGGGCCCTGTGCTTTCAAATTAAGATTTTTTTTTTTTGCAATCATTTGACTTTTAAAGTTATAACGAATGTCTGTTTTAGAAGCATCCAGCATAATGCAACTATCTAGCAACTATTTTAAGAAGTATTGTGTAAAAGTAATCTGCTCATTTCCCCAAATCCATGGATGTCTCTGCACTGTCTTTGAGCAGGTTCTCGATCTGTATTCTGTCTTCCCGCCATTGTGTCGGCCCCCTCCACACTCTCTCTTTCCTGCCTCTCACCTCTGGGCCATCTGGATGCTCCACTTATCAGATTTTTGGAGCAGAGGTTCTCAGAGTGTGGCCTTCCAGCCAGCAGCAACAGCATCACCTGGGAACCCATGGGCAGTGCAAATTAGTGGGCCCCACGCAGACCTGCAGAATCAGAAACTCTGGATGTGCTGTGGTCCCCCAATCTGGTTTCAACAAGTCCTCTGGGTGATTCTGACCCACAGGTTTGAGAAAGTGGGGTCAAAAAAGGGATTAGCAGGAAAAGACTGCAGGATGAAAGGACTCAGCCTTTTTTATTTCATCAACCATTGATTTATTTCCTGACCATCCCAACTCCTATCCTCTTTGAATCGCTCTCCTTATGTTAGTCGATCTGTAGAAATGTTCAAATCTGGTATTTAAATATATGATGGAAGAAAACAGGCATCTTTTGAGACTTTTGCTCTATTTCAGCCCATTAGCACTTTTTAACTCCTTTGACCTTTCTCCATTGAGCTCTCTCATCTGTAAAGAAAAGTCCACGTCAGCATTGCTTATGAGAATGTTGGCACCAAGGTAAAATCTGAAGTGAAAACATTTAACTTTGATTTTAATGTCTCTAGATTGAGTTTGTGGAGAATCTGAAATTTCTCAAGTTTGAACCGCATTGATCTAGAACACTGAGGATTTTTAGTACGAGTCAGTAGACGGCTCCTGATCCACATCTAAGTTCTTCTTGTCAGAATGAGCCCAGGTGTTCAAGTGAAGAGATTTTGGTTTTTGTCTTTTTTGCTTTTGTTTGTTTGTTTGTTAATAAAGCCAGCTATTTAATTTAAATGACTCTTTTTGGTTTGATTATAGCTTTCAAACTTTTTGTTGTTAATATATTCTGTATGTCTTTTAATGTCTACATTTAGCAAAGCAAAAATTGGAAACCCTAAGAGATAACCCTCTTAAAAAGTTATTGAGGCCAGGCGCGGTGGCTCACTCCTGTAATCCTAGCACTCTGGGAGGCTGAGGCGGGCGGATTGTTTGAGCTCAGGAGTTCAAAACCAGCCTGAGCAAGAGCGAGACCCCGTCTCTACTAAAAATAGAAAGAAATTAATCAGACAACTAAAAATATATAGAAAAAAAAATTAGTCGGGCAGGTGGCGCATGCCTGTAGTCCCAGCTACTCGGGAGGCTGAGGCAGAAGGATTGCTTGAGCCCAGGAGTTTGAGGTTGCTGTGAGCTAGGCTGACACCACGGCACTCTAGCCCAGGCAACAGAGTGAGACTCTGTCTCAAAAAAAAAAAAGAAAAGTTATTGGTGGCAAAACACAAAAAGTCTAGAAGACACAGATATAGAAAATTTCTAAGGTCTCTTTCTGTGTGTTTTCAGAATTCTATGGTCTCATCCTCATCTTTCTACTATCCTAATCTTAGGTAAAAATGGATTTCAAATCTTCTCCTATATGAGAATTGATTCCTGGGCTTTTTCATGAATAAGTCTATGGTTCTGATATATTAATAGATGTCCAGAGGGCAGGGTCTGTCCAACCAGAACTTGGCATGAGACTCAGTACACACTTGGTATAATTCTCAATGCTGGTGACAGTAGGGACCAACGGCTTTCTATGGCAGAAACAGCTTTTGTCAGTAACAGAGCTTTCCGAGGCAAGATGATGCACTAAAACAAAGGACTCAAGACATACATGTTTCCTTTGTCATGATTTTAACGTTCTGTAAGCTAATGCTTCTCTGCTTCTGCAGACTCCAGACCAGGAGAGACTCTGCCATCATGGTTAACTGGTGGCTGCTATTTGCACAGATACTCTGTTCACTACATGTTATGAGCTAAATTGTGCACCCCCAAAATTCATATGTCTAACCCTTACCCCTGGTACCTCAGAATGTGACTGTATGTGGAGATAAGGTCTTTAAAAAACTAATGAAGTTAAAATGAGGTCATTATAGTCAGCTCTAATTCAATCTGACTGTTGTCCTTACAAGAAGAGGAAATTAGGACACAGACACATATGTACAGAGGGAAGCCCATGTTAACACACTGAGACAATCACCTATAAGCGAAGGAGAGGCCTCAGAAGAAACAACCCTACCTACACCCTGATCTTGGACTTCTAGCCTCCAGAATTGGTGGCTTAAATATCTATTGTTTAAGCTATACAGTACGTGGGGTTTGTTGTTGTTATGGCAATCCTGGGAAACTAATACACTATCCACGTTGTGAAGGAGAATGCATGTGCAAGGGAATAGTCCTTTTCTGACAGGGAGGGTAGTTTGGGTTCCTTCAGCATAGTGGAAAATCTCTCTAAGATTCCTTTCTAATGTCTATGACTGAATTATTTGGTTTTCTCAACCTGATTTCGACACAAAGTTGTAATTTTCTATCTACAGACTCACAAACGGTCCTTCCTAGAATGATGGGGCTGAAGAAAGTTAAGAAATCATCTGGTCCATCTGCCTTCCTTAACTTCTGTTTATAGAAAGATAACTGAAGTCCTGAAAGGTTAAGCCATTGTTTTGGGTTTACTGGCTAGTTACTGGTGGAGACGGAATTTAGTCCAAAGTCTTGAATCCAATCCTAGGTTCCTTAACCATATCAAGTGGGCTTTGATGCCTTTTCCTCACACATTTATTGAACTCCTACTATGTGCAAGGTGCTGTGATAAAGGCTTTAGGTTAAGGATAATGGCTCATAACCAGGTGTCTACAACAGAAGCACATGCTGAGATTTTTCAAAGTGTGGATGCCAGACCCTACCCCAGACCTAATGAGTCCAAGTCTACCGGAGTGTGTTTGACAAATGGAATGTTGAAATTATATAGTAGATACATGTTTATCTTTTCCAGAAACTACACAACTACAAAATACTATTTTATATTCCCACCAGCGGTATGTGAGAATTCTAGTTCTTCCATATCCACACTAACACTTGCAATGGTCATTCTTTTTCATTTCAGCCACTTGTCTTGATACAACAGATACTCTTCATGTCTGCATTTTATTTCATAGTATGTGAATACCATAATTTAATTAACTAGTTCCCTATTGATGGACATTTAGGTGATTTTAATCTTTGGCTATGGTGACAATGTTGCCCATTCCTGTGCATTCACTTTACACACTGAGCTACTTCAAATCCCCAGGAACAATAATTCCCACTGCAGTTTACATAAATGACACCTCAGACCTGTCCATTCTGGCAGCTCAATTTTTAGTAAGTAGAAAAAAAATTCCTGAAAGTGGAATTACTGGGCCAAAGAGTGTGCACGTTCAACTGTGTCTGCACCTGTGCATGGGTTTTTGCCAGAAAGACTAGAGCAAGAGGACGGGGAGTGGATAAGAATCACTCAGAGTTAATTTGAAGGATGAAAAGAGAGAATCTATAAAAACAGAACTCTGTGAAATACCAACGTTTAAGGTATGGACAGAAGAGAAAGGAAAAGCCAGCAAAGATGAATGTCATAAGAAGCAAGAGGAGAAAGAGAGGTAGACGGTCAGGGCGGTTATGTGACTTTCCCAGTCCTGCCCAACTGGAGACCAGCAAAAAAGAGGCAGTCCTGGGCAGTGTCCTATCAGTACAGTTTTCTTTGTGGCAGAGTAATTTTTGCAACTCCATTTCCCTTTTTTTTCCCTTTGCTCCTTTCTCTTTCCATATTTTTCTGCAACATTTATCATTCTTCCCTTCCCATAAATATTCCCTCCCTGCCTGACTTATCTATCTGGAATTAAAAACAGAAATTTCAAGTTTTCCAATATCTCTACTTCCAATAGGCATGAGCCCCATGACCTTGTAAAAGTCATCCACCTCTCTAGCAAATCACTGGAATCGAGATGTGCTTTGAGGATCAGGCATGAGTATAGGTGTCTGGGACACAGAGGTGCTCACAGCCAAGGTGGGAGAAGATGCAGAGAGGGTGCCCCAAGATCACTGAAACCACCAGACTGTGGACCCCATGTTGCCCTGAATTGACCAAGCTTGATAATGTGTCATAGGAGATGATAATGATGATGGTGACAATGACATCCCTTTCAACAAAGAAGTCTATGTTTTGCAGGATTGCTCACCCACAGTGATCTCCGCTTTCTGTGAATATCTGGTACTCTACAAACATTTGTAGCTTGCAGGATTATTAAAACAAATTTTCCATGATGTAAGCAAAGCACCCAAAACAGTGGCTGGTAAGTCACAAGTGCTCCCTATGTGCTTGCTAGTATGATCACTGTTGAATACCAGGATATGACCTCATTGTAGCAATGGTTTGCCTCAGAGTAGTGCACTGGGGGAGAATAATGCCTACAATATAAAAAAGGTATCTAGAGAGGTATAATGAGAGAACAAGAAGTTTCCTTTGACTACTCTGACTTCATTGTTGGAAGACCACACAGCTTCTGTCTGCATGCACATATGGTTTGATAACATCAGGGCAAGTATTAATAAATCTCATTCCTAACACCATCCCACTCATGAACCTGACCTGAAGACACCAAAGAATCCAGAGTTAGAGTTCAGTAGTTTTAGGAAGGAGAGGTGATTATGTCAACCAAGGCTCAGAAACTGGCTCACAGCTGCATAAATGGGGAGGGTGTGCTGTGTGTATGTGAGAGAGAGACAAAGAGAGAGAGAGAGAGAGAGAGAGAGAGAGAGAGAGAGAGAGAGAGAGAAGATATGACAATTTGTTTCCTTAATCTCCTGGGACTTGCCATGAAACCTCTCTCTGTAGCCTTCTACTAACTCTTTCAGAGGAGCTGTGAATATTATTTCTAGTTGGGCCTACACATTTTTCCAGTTAAGTTGCCTCAGGCATCTCATCTTCAAAGTTTCCAATAATGTTCACAACTGGCTTTCAATTCAGAGAAACAGACCTATAAAGATAACACGTCTTTCTTCCCCCAAGATGTCTCAGAGCCAAAAAGGCCACTAGCCAGAGGATTCGGTTGTAGGATAAGGTTTCTGTCATAAGTGCAGGAGCAGCCGGCCCCTTGGACCTCCTGGGCCATTTCTCAATCCCAGGCCAGCTCTGTGCAGTGAGTTTCCCATGGACAGTCCTGAGGTCATCCCATCCATCCCCAGTGTGTGCTTTGGAGAAAAGAAAATGGAAAGGATGTTTAGGAAATAGGAACAAAGGGAGGTAAAAATGAAGAAGAAAAACTCAAGGTGAGAGAAGAAACAAGAGTCATAGAAAAATGAGGGCAAAAGAAAGAGAGAAAAAAGAGAAGGAAGAAAAAGGGAAGAAAATAAGGGAAAAATGAGTAAAGGGAGCAAAGAATTCTGCTACTTATGATAATCAAGCATTTTAAAGTCATCATGGAATAAAAACGAGATGAAAATATAAAATGAGGACTTATTAAAAATATAACCTCAGATGCGTGTGTGCATGAGTGTGTGTAAAATGTACTTGTGATCTGAAACCCAGCGATCCAAGTGGGATCTGCTAATGCTCTGAGCAGAAAAACATTCCAATAAATGCTCGTTAGCACTTCTCTCACTGCCTATTCTTGATTTTAGTCACTTTAAGTCACTTTTAGTTTCTTTAAAGTAACCACATTCTCAGCAGTATTATCAGTGCTTGTTAGTAAATCATATTGTTTGAATTTCCACGTGTGGGTTTACATTCCATATTCTTCTAGTCTAAATCCAGGATCTGGTCTTCCCGAGGATCCTTTTTTTCTTCTGGCAGCTACTGGATCTGCTGATATTGACTCAACAACCCTAATTCATGGAACAAATTCGGCATTTTCTAAGCTAGTTAGGAAAGTCATTGTTGTCGAGTCCTGTAGCCGGAAGGCAGGAGAGAGGCCATTCACCCGACAGAAGAGGAGATAAAACCTCTTCTGAGAGAGACCGGGTGGTTTAGAAGAGGCTACATACTCACCGAAACTCAGGCCAGTCACTTAGCTTCTCTGAGATGAGTTATATCTTGCCTCAAATGAGTGTTATAATACTTGTTTCAAGGATTTTTGAGAAGATTATAAGAAACAATGCTTGGAAAGAGAACAGCACAGACCCAAAGTGTGTGCTCAGTGCATGTTATACACACATGCGTGCACATACACACAGTTCACAGCACCCCGCCCCTTACATATATGCAGGGCAGGTTAAAAAATAAGGCTGGAGCGCTGACTGTAACCTTAGTGTCCTTGTCGGGCCATTACAAAGGTGTAGCTAGGTCCGAATACAAGATAATGGAAGATGTGTGGACTAGTACGCAAATGAATGAATGAATTGAAGAAAGTTACTTCCCCTCATTTGAAAAAATCTGCAAAAACGTTTTTTATGAAAGTCTTTGAACAGGAAACCTCTCAAAAATGTACTGAAAGACAGGAATTGATAGTAGGGGAATGTACTTTGTTTTGTGTGGAACAAATTGTTTGAGATTAGAAAAATGTGTTCTCCTTGATTGTAACTAATGTCATTTGCTTCTGTAACCGTGCTTGCTTTTAGTTAAATATAGGAGTGAGGGCAGGGGTGACTCCATGAAAGACAGAAATTGATAAATAGGAGCAGCTAATCGCTAATTTGAGCTTCTGTAAGAAAAAGCTTGCTTGCTATGAACCAAGGCTGCGCCATGACAGGCTGTGCTTCTGCATAAGGCCCAGTTCCCGGAATATGAAGCAAGGGTACCAGGAATGACCACAAAGAACTGCAAACGAGAAGATAGCCAATCGGGAAGAAACACGGTAGCCGCTTACCATATCGGGACATCACAGCCTGTCGATATGCCCAGTGTGTTGTGTGCGGGGGATGATATGCGTGCAAAAGAAAGTATAAAAGTTTCACTTTTACCCCAGGGAGGGGTCCTAGCCCTTAGAGGAGGCCACTGCGTTGGTGCTCTGAGACTTGGACCCTAGCTCGAGCTAGCCAATAAACTCCTTTGCCATTTGCAGCCTCGGTGACTCTGCCTCTCTGTTCCTGGGGCTGAGGGGAACTGGATCTAACGGTACTTATGTAAAATATCTCCTTTTCTATTGCTATCTTATAAACAGAATTATCAGGTGCTCCCAAGTGAAGTTGCTCACATGCATGAGCAGACACGTGCATATATACGGTCCTGTGTTCACTATCTTGGAGGCAACCCCCAAAGGGTTGCCTTTCTTTCCTTTCCTTGAAAAGATACTAAAGAGAATTTAAAAGAGAAAAATTATGGAAAGTGGACAGCAATGAAAATATCATTTCACTCAGGTTCATAAATCATTTAAAAAATTCTTCTCTCATTTCCCGCCACCCAGAAGATTTATTGGAAATTTATTGCCAGTCCTTTCAGGGAAGCTTTCCACTGTTCAGAAGAGAAACAGAGAGAGAGAGAGAGACAGAGAGAGAGAGAGAGTGAGAGAGAGAGAGAGAGAGGGAGAGGCGAATTTTGACCTAAATTGCCTAAGAGCTAAGCGAGAATACCGTTGTAGCTCTGTGGCTCCATTTCAAAACTAGCCTGTGTTTTACAGAATTTCAAACATCCAAGTCACTTCCAGTCATAGGAGCTAAAATTGGCCAGGGTGGAACTTGTGGCTGTCAGAACTGATAAACATTTCCTGAATGCCAATTGGTCGGAGAACCATGTCTCTGAATGCCATTAAAAGAGTCTGAAGTCTACCTCAACATGTAACCCCAAGTTCCAATTGCTTGTCGGGAAATTGAGACTTTGTTTGAACAAGCTCAACCCAAATTTTTTAGTCCTGCGTTCTGTGGTCCAAGGGTCTTATGAGGGCTGAGATCTCGGGGGCGATGGGAGAGGGAACAGGCCAAGCCCTCCTGCTTTGCACTGGGATGAGAACAATAAAACTCAAATCCCTTGCTCCCGGGGACCAGGGTCTGTGTGCATGGACTTGTGTCTTTCATAGGTCTCAGCAAGTCTCAAGAAGAGAAGAAATAAAAATCAAATCAAAGCATCCAATATTTGCTATGGTAGGACAAAATACATTTGACAATGGCTAAAACATTTTTCTGTGTTAGAGGAGCTTCCTGCTCTGAGGCAAAGTTTATCCTTGGCAAAACTAGGAGAGGGTGTTTCTTTTTTGCCACTTCCCTACATTTTCTTCCTTTTCCAAGCAGTTACTCCTGCCAACTAAGCATTTACTGTATGCATCTAGACTGTCCTGCTGCCATCTTTTCAAGGATTATTGGCTATAAATCCCCAGAACCTCACTGATAGAAAGAGGTCCTTTGCTCACTCTTAACAAATTCAACCTGAGCTAGTGTAGGCACACACACACATACACACACACAAACACACACACACAAGCTAATAAAAACCTTATTAGCTCAACTGGATGCTGGAAGGGCATGGATGTTTGGGCCTCAGAGACACTTGGAATCAGGAATTATAATTTTACCACCTTCCCTTCTCATCTTCACTTCCGTCTGAGTCATCGCCATCCTCTCCTACCACGGACTGGCTTCTTTTATATGGAGGACGTGGTTACGTACACCTCCAGTGCCTCCTATCACATCGCCAGAGAGTTTCTTTTGGAGCCTGAGTTCAAAAATGCTGAGGGAGTGCTTTGATTTTGTAAATATAAAAAAAGGCCCACGTTACCATAATAATCAACTGATGTCAGCAGGGTAAGGTTCTATAATTGGCCCAGATTGTTCAGGGGGTGAGATCTATTAGGAAATAGCTCACGTTTGAACTGGTGAGGGAGATGGGAGGAGAAGTATTGTATTTCTAGAGGATGGGAGGGACAGACAAAATTATACATGTTTATCAGAGACATCCACAAATATTTGTAAAGCAGATCTCTCTCACACATTTAAATCTTAATGCAGATGAATAACTGAGGTCAGAATCCGAGGATGCTTAGATTCCGTGTTCCAGCCTTCGCAAACCATTGAGGGAGGCCATATGCTATTACTCTCCTCTTCAGCATCATCTATATCTCTTCTACATTGTTTGCTTGATTCGAGTGCACTTATATCTTTTTATACAATGGAGGTGTTTATAGAAAATGTGTGTAAATCAATTTTCCCAAGAGAGAATCAAATTTTAAATGTACTGGGGAGTTTACTGTTTAAGCAACCTATAAAATAAAATGATAGTTCTGCTTACAATGTTGAAATAACCTTAGAATTTACCTTTTGTTTGAATACAGGTTTTATATTGAGTAGACTTAAATTGGAGGAGGCAGGGGTTCAGGACGGGAAACACCTACACATTAAACTTGATGTCTTGTTAATCTGATGTTCTAACAAACATTTTTTGTTGCATGGCATATGTTTTCCTATTACTGTAGGTAAGGCAGTCCTTTGTGCTATAAAGAGTTCCATTTCCAGTTTCTTCTCTTTCCCACTGGATGACCTGAGCAAGTCACTTGTCCCTATGAAGCCTCATTTCCCTCCTGTGCAAAATCAGGGTTATAATGATAGTTATTTCTACTTTACGATGTTAGCAAGAGGTTCAAAATGAGATAAGCCTACAAAAAGTTTAAATTCTACAATACTGTAAGACACTAATTATGTAGACATAATACTAATAATATGTTATATAACATAGATTATTTAACATTGTAAGTTTCTTATTACTTAGGACCATGTTATGTTATCCATTCTTACTATATGTATTAGTCTACTTGGGCTGCCATAACAAAATACCACAGACTGGGTGGCTTAAACTACAGAAACTTATTTTGTCATGACTTGAAGGCTGGAAGTCCAAGATCAAGGTGTTGGCAGGTTTAGTTTTTCCTGAGGCCTCTCTCCTTGGCTTGCAGACAGCCACCTTCTAGCTGCGCCCTCCCATGGTCTTTGTCCATGAACACCCTCTGTCCATGAACATACTCCCGGTTTCTCTTTCTCTTCTTAAGGGGACAAAAGTCCTATTGGATTAGGACTCTTTCCTTATCACCTTATTTAACCTTAATTATCTCCTTAAAGACCCTACCTCCAAATATAGTTGCATTGAGGGTTAGGACTTTAACAAATAAATTTTGTGTGTATGGGAGGGGACACAATTCAGTTCATAACACCATCCAATAGCTGTCTATGCAGAAGCTGCTCTAGAAACATCATGAGTTACTTTTTAATTCATCTTTTAAAATAGCAAAACAAGAATATATGCTCTTGAAGAAAATAATACCAAGACTGAAAGCCTGAAAAATTGTACCAACTTGTAGCTGGGTAGAAGAGGTGTTCAATAGGACTCAATAAATGGGTAAAGGAATGAATGAATAATTAGGAATGGATGATGATGAATGAATGAATAGATGAGTAGTTTATGAAGGAATGATGAATTAAATTTTGTAGAAATGATTTACTCCATACTAAGACTGTTTTCACAGAGCAAACTGGTAGGACTTACTGAAAACACCTACTCTTCATCTGAACTTTACCTGCCCATTTGACAGCCAGTAAGGGCCAAGTCAGAGTGTGCACGTCAATCAAGAGGCATGAAGACAAGACACTCATAAGGCTTCTTGAATTCCCAGATGGCCAAGAGGTTCCGTTTCTCTGAGACCATCTCTGATGAAATTATATTGCACAGAGCTCTGGTAAATTCAAGAGATGAGATGATTACGGGGTCTGAGGAAGACAAAGTAAGGCAAGGGCCACAGATGTGGTGACAAGGGATAAGAATACACAGTTATTGCAGTGCAGAGAAAACAGTGCAGACCTCTCAGACTCTGGCTGCTCTGAGGTCCTAGGGAAGATCTCCAGCTGCATTATTAAAACTAGCCACATATACGGGCAAGCTGGGGCTATGAAATGAGTCCAGGGCTACAGGAATCCTGAGGTCCTGAACCTCAAACACGTCTCCCACCAAGCTCAGGACTTCAATTAGAAGTTCATTCTGCTGCCTATTAGAGCCTCCTTGACTCCCCTGCAGAAAGCGGGCACAGGAAAAGGCTAAGGAGCCACAGGGATTTGAGAGAGGTAACCTCTGTGCCATCGTGTGATGAGTATGTCTGAGCATGGCGCATGGCACCAGGCACTTAGCAAGAAGAGAGCTGGAGGGCCTTGCCAATAGCATTGCCACCTTCCACCTGTGCCCCCAGGCTCAACAGTGTTTGGCACATGACTGATTCTTAGTAGGTATTGGTTGGTATGAATAAATGGATGATGGGTAGATGAATGGTTGGATGAATAGATGCAGGATACCTGGGTCTTCCTTTGGCAAAAATTTTAGAGAGAGTGTTTGGAACTGTTTTTCCTATTTCTTTCCACCATAAATTCCCTGTAACTTATTCCTTTAGGACGCTGATCACAGCAGGAGACCATATAATCTCTCTCCCTCCATCCTCACCAATGGGGTTGCTGATTTAGGCTTTTCTCATATAGGCATGTCTGTTTACTTTTAAAGCTACTTCCCTTTAAAAAAGCATGTGAAATAACTTATTCATAAAGCTCATCTAAAGCCAAATGAATAAAATAAATATAATAGTAACAAGAAGACTCAGAATCACTGCAAAAGAAAGCAGAGCATAACAGTTGATAAAATATTTTGTCAAAATCCGAATAAAGGTGAACCCAAGTATTGAGGAAGGGCCAGATTCCTGGGCTGCCCAGGGGCCTCTGATGCTTGCCTTCCTAACCTTCATGAGCTTTGCAGCTCAGAATCTGCCTCTCAGCCTTGTAGACTGAAGAACCTGGTTGGTCACCACCCAAGAATGAGTAGGCTGGCCAATTAACCTCAGAGACATTGTATAAATCAGACTGCTCGTTAATTAATTTACTCCAAATACTACAACACCTGTGCCAATCAGATCGGGCACAGCCAGCACATTTCCGCCTGTGGACAGACATAGCTGGGATGCCAAAACCAAACCAGATAGCTGCTTGGTGAGCACAGGATCAGAACGAGGGAACTCTGGCAATTAATGAATTTAGTTTCAGATGTCCGTAGCACCGAGATGTGCAAAGCCCACGCTATGGGACCCAGCCTCTTGGACACTGCTGGATGGCCAGTCTCTGCACCAACACCCTTGCTTCTCATTTGCTCTGTGCTTCTCTTGCTGAACAGCATTCCTCTAGCTGATCCATTTTTCCTAAAGATGACTTGAAACTCCTGATCCATTCATAATCAAGACCTACTTATTTGGGAACTTTCCTCTCTGCAAGGAGACAGCTGATATCTGTTCTGATATACCACGTGTTTCTAAACAACTCTCAGGGCAATCCTACTTCCCCAATTTCAAGTCCTTGTGAGCACCTCGCTTTTGTCCCTGCTGTGTGACCATTCCTTCAAGGTGGGAGCTGAGAGTGCTGGTTCCGAAGCCACAGAGATCTGGTTTCTAATCCCAGCTGGGGGGTGTATGGGTAGGTCACTTAGGTTCTGTGAGCCTGCTTCCTCATCTGTAAAATGGTCATGAAAATGGCTGAGAAGGCTATTGTGAGGATTAATTACGGTAACGTCTGTGAAGCACTTGGCACACTTGCAAGCCCTCACTCACAGTAAGCAATAATAAACGTGACTATTATTCATGATCTCTCATTCCTCCATTCAGCCTTCCCTCACTGAGCACCCACTGAATGTGCCTGGCCCCACACTAGGACAGGAATCCAGCGCAGGATAATTGCTACAACTGAATATTAAATTTAGCTCTTAGCTTCCCGGCTGCCAAGGCCCAAAGGGCCAAATTAATTATTGCTAAGGTTTTTTTCCTGAGCTCAAGTTTATTCAATTCTATGATACTTATACAAGAAGCTCAGTACAAAAAGGTTCAAGTTCTAAAGGAATGGCTATTTCGTTACAGACTTCCAGATACTGAGACAATCATATGAGGATGATATCTCCGTGCTTAGCTCAACAGGCCAAATCTGGTGGTAGCACAAACCAGTCCATGTTAACAGTACCCCATGCTTGCTGCATGTCCAACATAGCGTCAAAAAATATAGACTAAATGTGCAGGTGACTGAAGCAACATCTTACTCTTTGAAAATATGATTGGTTCTCCCGGAGGATGAGAATAATATGCAGGTTTAGGCTAACAGAGATGTGACCCTAACTATAAATTATTTCTTTAAGAAGTGAATTCACATGGCTAAGACTCATGTATGCATTCATTTAGCCCCATCTTGAGTAACTCACATTAATAAGAAAGACACAGGGCCCCATCTTACCATATGCCTGCAGTCACTTTACTGGACTCAAGATAGAATCAAAGTAATTGCTCCATAAAGTAAAGCAGTTAGTAATAACCTAAACTCCAAAAGCCCTTTAATTTTCTGATTCGTATCTTTAATCAATTTGCAACATGGAGCAATTGAGTTTTCCCTCTAGTTTCCCAATTGTTTGCTCAAAAGGGCTGCTCCGCTGCGTTTGACTGACGTGACATTATTGCTTTTATATTGACTTTTACGGCAATTTTTACAACATTCGAGGTGCATAAGTTACATGAAAATGTGGCATGGGAACATTTCAAGATGAAAGTAAGCCGTAAAGAGGGTGCCCGGCCATAAAGTCTGCAATTTACAGTGTGAGGAAGTCACAGACAGAGTTGGGCAAACGGGCCTGGGCTTGGTGTCGTCTGCTTCCAAACCCCCAGGATGGTCCAAGCCGCCTCCCGCAGGACCCGGATCCAGAAAAGGCAGGGCTGTGCTGGTTGCTCTGGGCTTTGCTGCTGTGCCTGGAGGTTTTCTGAAACACTGCCCTGGGCATGTAGAACACGGAAACATTTTCCAGTTTGGAAGGCGGGGGTGGAAGGGTGCTGGGAATGGGTGCTGACAGGGCAGGATTGTTTGGAAAGTCGAATAACTTAACAGAGACCTGGAAGAAGCTAGAGGACTGCTCGAAGATGGTAGCTACTGCTGCCTAACACCTGCTCTCAGGTGGCACCGCCGTCTTCACCATTCACTTCCTGCCTGGGACCTGATGGTGAAGTGGAAACAGATGGAAGGTGGTTTCTCACCTACCAAGGGCCTTCTGTTCTCGTCGTCTCCTCTAACTCAGGTGATCTACCTCGCTCAGGCCCTCAGCAGCTCCTACCTAACGGGCCTCTGCATCTTCATTCTCTCCCTCAAATTCAGCCTTCCTGTCCTCACTAGAGATATTTCCCTACAATGGCAGTAGGAGCCTGTCACACCTTTTCTGAAGACATGTCCAGCGGCTTCCTGCTCCTTCAGATTGAGTTCCCGGCCCTCTACTCAGTGGCCAAGAACTGCCACACTGCAGCCCCAGCTCCCCCGCCAAAGGTTGCTGCCTCTATCCCAGCTTCACCAGGACAGTCGCTGTGCTGCACATTTTACCTTTGGGGCTCCGTCACCTCTCCTTTTCCTGTCACCCATCACTTCTCCACTCACTCAAAGGTTCTGAGAGGGTAAGAGCTAGACTCTAGAGCCAGACTGCCTGGGTTTGAATCCCAGTTTTGCCACCGCCTCCTTCTGACACCTTAGGAAAATTAACTTAACTTTCTACGCCTCCGTTTCCTCATCTGTAAAATGGGTATAAGAACAGTACCCATGTCTAGTTATGAGGATTCATTCATTCAATATATGTAAAGAGCTTCGAACAGTACCTGGCAGAGCAAGGGCCATTTAAGTGTTAGCTCCTATTTGAATGTTAGATTTTGCATTTCTTCTTCCTAGAATACCTGTCCCATGTTCTCTACTAATCAAAATCCAGTCCTTCATTTATTAGCACAAATGTTTCCTCCCCAGTGAAGCCATCCTTGGTTTTCTTGTCAGAATGAGGCACTCTGCTTGGCCCTCCCCAACCTCTCCGTGTGTTTTCGACTGAGAACTATTCCTGACGCTGTACTACACGTGCCTCTGCCCAGAAGGGCATGGTTTTTGACAGCAGCAGCGTCACGTCACAGCAGGCACCTTGCACCGAGCATCAACCTGGAGCGCCCTCCTCATCCCACAGGTGAGGCGACATCTTAGGGACCTTGCCATGGGATGCACGCACACAGAGTGCAAAATTAATTTCTGTGAACTTACCTGGATTTAGTTTTGACACATGTCAGGAAAAGCTCAAAGTTCCAGGGAAAATTCAAATCAGCGAAGCTTCAAAATTTACCCCTGGATCAGCTCTAAGGCACAAGTCGGTCTTCTTCCCGACAGACAGGCGAAGGTAGTGGGATTGGAAACAGGGGCCTAAAAAGGGTTGGTTCAACTTTGGTTCTTTCCTACGTGGGGAGTCTGGGGCTGCCTTGTGGTTCCCACCTGAGGTGGGAGGGTCTGAGAGGGGCGGCCCCAGGACCCAAAGAGGCAATTCCCCAGCAGCTACTACTCTAGAAAGGGAAGAATGGAGTCCTTCGTCAATATTCCTGTTGAGAAACTTTTTTTTCCAACATGTGGCCTTTTTGTCTTATATATATACCTTTTTAAGACAACACCTTTCATGTACTAACAGTGCCTTTATACTGTTCTTTCTGACAATGTCGTCAATGTTTCTTTGTCTTCTCTCCTGGGTCATAAGGTCCTTGAGGTTAGGGACAATGTCTTTCAGGTATTTACTTTTGAACATGTTATTTTTAAAATACTAAAACACAAAAACATTACTGCTAATCTGCCTGTTAAAATATTATATGAAGTTAAAAACAAGAATGTGCCCCTTTCTACTCTCCCCCAGCATTGCCATTTGTTGCGTATACGTTCATCCTGAAATTTCCCAAGTTTCTCTAGTTGTCTTTCTTTCTGACTTATCTCCTATCATTTATATATATAAATATCTACCTATCTGCTCCCATGTATTTATCTTAATGCATAATGTATGCATACAATCCCACAAACATGCACATACACAGTTTATTGAAGTGAAATTATTAGTCTGCATATTTTGGTCCCCATTCAATGCTGTACCATGGTCACCTTTTCCCAGTCATCTGCACCCAACTCATTTGCATTCATGGCTGCACGCCTAGAGGTGAGGTTACTGGGACAAGAAGCATGAGCATTTAGGGATAATAATCCCTCAAAGTCTTCGACGACGTCCACTCTAAGTGCTCTCTCAGGTTAGCAGAGACTCGATGTTCCTTAAGCAGAGGGTGTCACACCATGTGTCTTTATGCCTCGTTAGTCTCGTATTCACCTTCAACCCCACTCAGTGCTCAGTCCAGTGCTGTGCACATGGCAAGTGCTCAATAAAAGCCTGTTACAAGAATGAATGGACATGCAGGAAGCCCAGTATAATACTGCCCGACCAAGACCACAACCATCTGCTAGGCAGACAGCACATGTAGTTCAGGGACTTTCTGTGTTGCTTTCAGGAAGTTACTGAGCTTTTTTTGTTTCCTCAGTTTCCCATTCATCCAGTAAGTCTAGAGATACTGGCTTGTTTCCCTGGAGACCTTGGGTGGAATCTGGTATTTCAAAGTGCTTAATGGTGCTGCTCAGTAAATAAAAGATGTCATTAATATGCATGAAGCTATTTCATCAAGAGGCCAACAGAGCAAATTTAAAAGCTATCTTCAAGGGAAAAGAACTAAACTGCCATTATCATGCATACTACTCACCACAATGGAAGCCTGTAGGAGCCCGGACAATGCACTCTCAGGGGCCCTGTAGACTCTGCTGAAACCTTAAGGTGCCCCTGGTCTCCCTGTCAGCCTCTCAGGGAAGGATCTGGAGAAGGAGAATTGTCTTTTACCTCCAGATGCCCACAAGCAGGACAGGAGTTCTCAACATTCCAGGGCTGTGTCTAAGGGCCCTTGGATGATGCATCTAATGGTTTCCGAGAACTGTCCCTAACAATATGAAAAATTAGATGGGAAACAGCCAACACACGGGCAGGAGAAAGGCTCAGGAGGATTTATGACTTGCCACCACTCCAAGGTCACATTTCCACTCAAAGGCATGAGAAATGGGAGGGTGGTTAAGGCAGCATCATTAGGAGTGGGTTGAGTGTGCTGTGCTGGCCAGAGAAGCAGCAAGGTGCTGGGAAAGGAAGTTGGAGTCCTGGGTTCTGCTTAGCCATGTGACCTTGGAGAAAGTCCTCAAGCTCTTTACCTAAAACCTATACCTCATCTCATGTATAGATGACACTCTCCTGGGGACCCTGTATATTCATATTAGTAGAGGGTCTAATGTCTTCCTCGTGAGGCTTCTTTTTTAATTATCTGAGAACTTTTGCCAGTGGGGCCAATGTTCATTCCAAATGTCAGAAGAGAGAGAACTTGGGGGACCGATGTGTCCATCAGTGGATCCCCAGTGGAGCTGCCTTTGTTTTTTTTATGACCAGATGGAAACAGCCCTACACCACACAGTTTCCTGTTATGTTTATGAGTGAGCTGATGGGTTTTCTGCTCCGGATTCTGTTATTGGCTGTAGTTGGGACTCCTTTCTTGTGATCTAGTTACAGGTCAGTGGTTACACTCATATACCCAGCAGCACAATTTCTGGGCTCTGCCCCAAGACTTCCAGGCCCAGAGGTTAAGACCAGATCAATAGTTCCAGATGTTTAAAGTTCTTTCTCACCAAGAGATGTCAGTGGTAGCTGGTATCAAAGCTTGAGCTTTGATACCTTGCTCAAGGTATCAAAGAAGATCTAAAAGGAAATGTTTCAGTATAGAAGTTCCTCAAAAAAACTAAAAATAGAATTACAACATGATCCAATAATCCTTTATCCAAAGGAAAGGAAATCAATATGTTGAAGAGATATTTGCACTCCCATGTGTATTGTAGCACTAGTCACAATAGCCAAGATATGGAATCAACCTAAGCATCCGTAGATGAACGAATGGATTAAGAAATTAGGGTATATATATACATAATGGAATATTATTCAGCCATAAAAAAGAGTGAAATCTTGAAATCCTATCATTTGCATCAACACGGATCAGCCTGGAGGACACCATGTTAAGTGAAATAAGCCAGACACGGAAGGATAAATATGCATGTTCTCACTCACGTGTCGAAGCTAAAAAAATTGATCTCATAGAAATAGAGAGTAGAATAGTGGTTACTAGAAGCTGAAAAAGGTAGGGGAAGGAAGGGAATAGGGAGAAGTTTATTAAGGATACAAAATTACAGCTAGATAGGGGGAATAAGTTCCAGTATTCTATAGCACTATAGGGTGACGATAGTCAACAACAACTTATATATTTTCAAAAAGCTAGAAGAGAGGATTTTTAATGTTCCAACACTAAGAAATGATAAGTAAGGTGATGGATATGCTAATTATCTTGATTTGATCATTACACATGGTATACATATTTTGAAATATCACACTGCACCCTATAAATATGTACAATTATGTGTCAGTTAAAATAATAAAAATAACCTTTTTAACAAACAAAAAAGGAGGATAGATATTTAGAATCTGAGTGTCCCTTGCCTCCCAGGGGACCCCTTAGCCTTTTAGCAAATTTATTCATCTCTTTCCCAACTAAGCATACTATAGGATATTGGAAGGATGCAAAGGTTTACCCCCTTTACATCTTGTATTTTCCTAATTAGGATAGGCCACTTGTTTGCTCAGGAAAGAGGCAAACTTGAAGGGTCCCAAAGTGTTTTTCTGTGTCCATCTAGATAATGAAATAGCAGATAAATTCTCTTATTAAAAAAAATAAGTTCTACCTATACAGACACTTTGCTATATGTGTAATGTGCTTTAAACAGGGGTCCCCAACCTATGGTGAGTTGTTTAATTATTTCATTATATATTACGATGCAATAATAACAGAAATAAAGTGCACAAAAATGTAAATGCATTTGACTCATCCTGAAATCACCCCCCCTCCCTGGTCTGTGGAAAAATTGTCTTCCATGAAAATGGTCCCTGGTGCCAAAAAGGTTGGGGACCACTGCTTTACTAACACCTGCTTCATCTATCTCACTTGGATGTTATGAGGACTAAATAAGTTATTGGTTGAAAAAGCATCTATTTTGAAAAGCAAAAACAAAAAAAATCTAAATAATAAAAACAAGAAAATACTACATAAACAATTCATCTCATTAGAAATAGAGTTTGGTTCTAGAAACTCTGGGGTGACTTACAGGCAGGTAGGGTTTCCCAATAGGTATAGAGAATAAAAATCAGTTCCCCAAGGAAGATCGGGGACAGAGCATCGTTGATTTGTGGTGCAAATACAGAGGCGAGGCTGAAAGAAATGAATGACTAAAATGAAAATAGTTAGAAGGACAGTATCACTAATTTACATCCAGTCTATACATCTCTGACTTAAATAATAGCTTTACCTCCAAAATTTTAAGTCATATTTTAGAAGCTTCTTAACCATTTTGAGATTCAGTTTTCTAAATATGAAATAAAGGAGTTAAATTAAAATCAGTAGCTTTTGAATTTTTTTAGTCATAAAGTGCTTTGTACAAAAAAAGACTTATTGGATGCTCAGTAAGTAAACCCATTCAAATAGAGCATGTGTACACTCTAATACTATATGTAGTTAGAGATAAATAATAATGTTCCAAAATTTGTTCATACCTTACAGAGTTCCTAAAAATTTCAACATGAGTCCTTTGGAGATATGTTAGGGCCATAATCTTTGGTGGCCAAGGCTCTAGGTCCTCGGCAGAGGATTGTATCTACAATTCCATTGAGCTTCTTGAGTGATCTGACAGTGTGGGGCTGATGAAGGAATTTGGTAATCAGCATTGAATTTTTCCCAGTTTTTCAAACAGGGAGAAGAATTGGCTTTGGCTTAAGATACAATGTGAAGAAATTACCTCTGATAATGCCCGGAAGGCCGTATCAGTCTAGACAGCCCATGTGACCCTTCTTTATCTAATATGAAGTCTTCATTCTTCTAATGAGCTAATTTCTCATTTTTCTGATAGGTAGCTCTAAAGTCATCCCTTGCCCGCAAAAAGCAGAGGCCAGTGTGTGGAGTTAAGAAGCAATTCCACTTTTCTACCTGTAGGCATTGTGACCACTAGCAAATGCTTTTAGGTGGGCGTGGTGGGTGAGGTGGAAAGTGAAGAGCATTTATGAATAAAGCCAGAAACAGAGAGACAACACCGGCAGGCAATAAGGTACTTCCCCAAATCAACCCAGCACAGCAAAGGAAGCCAGGAGCTTGGTGAGTGCTAGCAAGCATATGGCAATCACAACTTAACTTTGTTTCTCTTCAGAGCCACAGAGATCGCCCTTTCTTCATAAACATTTTCATGACACACAGAAGGGATCCCAAAAGCAAGAGCATGAAACAGGGGAGTTTTGTGTTTGGTTTCTTCCCATGCTTCTGGGTGCTCAGTACTCCTATGTTACACTTTCACCCATATCAAGAGAAAAAGACAACATGCTCATCAGGGCAAAGAATCACATAATCTGCACAGCCGGAGTATTTTGTGGTGGGTCATTCACCCAGAATAAGGAGCATTCGATATTATGTTTTTGTTAGTCCTGTGAATATAGACAAGGAGAATGCTGACCTTAAGAGGTCAACTTGTGAAATCTCCCAAACAATATAGGAATTCCTTCTTCACCACTGCAGGAAGATGGTCACCCATGCTTTGTGTGAGCCTCTCCAACGACAGGAACTCACTACCACCCCAATATGCAGAATCCATTGCTGGACCACTGTCAGTGCTAGAGTGAAACCAAGGGAATCCAACATTTCTTTCATTTTCAAAGACAATTGCAAGAAAAAGAAAATGACCAAAAAAGGAATGTATTTCAAGAGCTAAAAATCTCATGTAGGCATTTAAGTTAGAGAACAACAGGCACAGTGAGTCAGCTTGTACCCTCTCCCCTCATGGCTCTCCTCCTGAACCAACAGAACAGTAGTAGCCTGTTCCACACAGCTTGGCACCTGATTATATTAATATATTTTTAATCACATTACCCTTTTTCCCTTTTATGGGTGTGCCTTCAAAGTGGACCTATTAGCTGCTTAGCAGCCTCTCCTGTGACGTTCAGCCTGGAGTGGGCTACACAGGAGGTGCTCTTTGAAGCCCTTGTGACTAAATCAGCTAAACTGAATTTATAACAGATTATTTAAAAAGTAACAACCTGAAATGTATTTAAATATAGTCTCTTGAGTTGGGTCACAAAGAGATTTTCTATGGTGCCAGCGTGGTAGAACCTGCTTGCCAAATGAATCTTCAACGCTGGAACCAAGTCGGTCAGTTCTTCCACATTTCTAAACAATCACTGGAATGTCAGTGAGAATTAGAACACTGGGTTGGGGCATGTCACTATCATGACCTAGTTGATCTTTCCCTTTTTGCTCCAAGAGGTTCAACCCTGGTTCAAGCTGGCATTATTTTGTGTTTTTATTATTGTAATGAGTCAAAATCCTTTAGCCTGGTTCCAAGGCGTTGTATGGAAGGCTTCCGGCTTCATCAGTTGCTTCTTCCCAGAGCAGCCTGTGTTTCTTCTTTGTTAACACTCTTCGCACATGTATGTATTTATTTGAAGCATTGTTTTCAAGACCACACTATAAACACTCTGCAAGAGCAATGAGGGAACCCATAACACTTACAGATGCTCTGTCACTACTCATCAAATGAACTACTTAATTCCTCATGTACACTCCATAGCATAGCATAACTGAAGTGTATACCACTCTCCAAACATGCCTCCCACTCTCTGGCGCTATTATTGCTTTTGCCATTTGCTCACGTCATTTGCATTATGGCCATATTAGAATATTATGTCAAAGATAGCATGAAGACAATAAATTGGACATAATTTGAGTGGTTAATGATGAGAAGAGAAAGGTCAGAGTGTTCTGGTTGGAGACAAGGAAGGACTTTCAGGGTCAAAAGCTGTGAGAAATGGCTAGGTTCATCATCAAGATGCCAAGATTTTATCATTTTAGCTTTTATCTCTGAATTACATTGGGACTTTGGGCAAGTTACTTAACCTCTCTGTGCGCCTGTTTCTCACTCTGCAAAGCTTGAAGAGTAACACCACTCTATGCCTTGATGTTTCTCCATGCTGTGGAACATAACGTAAAACACCCTGGCCTTTGGCACTCCTGCCGATATGCTTACTTTGTCATCGTTGTTTTTGTTAACGATTTACCGTAATTGATATCTGGGCTCAAAAAAAAATTTCCTGCCTGAGGTATTAATTCAAAAAAGCATAAGAATTCATTCCAATAATTTGCACAAATATTATTAAGAAAATATGTTCTGGAAAACAACAATCAACTCTTCAAAACCCTTCTTGAGTTTTTCTTCCCTGACACTCAGAGCATTGGATTCAGTTCAACAACATTTCCTAAAAACATTTTGTATGCCAGTCCACATGGGGAATAGTTAGGAGGGAAAAGAAGATCTGCCTTCCAGGACCTCGTGGTATACAGAATAACGGTCCCCAAAGACGTCAACGTTAAAACCTCTGGAACCCATTTATGCGTTACCTTACATGGATAAAGGGACTTTGCAGATGTAATGAACTTAAGGGTTTGAGATGGGGAGATTTTCCTGGATTAGCTTGTCCAGTGGGTGCAGCCTAATTCCATATCTCCTTACAACTGGAGACTCTTTCCTGGCTGTAATCAGAGAAGGAGGCATGACTACGGAAGAAGAGTTAGAGAGAGGCAACATCGCCCCTTTTGAAAATGAAAGATGGCGTCCACAAGCCAAGAAATGCAGGTGGCCTCTAGAAGCCGGAAAAAGCAAGATAATGGATTCTCCCCTACAGCTTCCCGAAAGGAACACAGCTCTGCCAATACCTCTATTTTAGCTCAGTGAGACCCGTTTGGACTTCTGACCTAAGAACTACAGAATAATAAATTTGTGGTGTTTAAGCCACTAAGTTTGTGATATTTTTTTTATGGCAGCAATAGAAAACTAATACAGACCCCATGGGGTAAAAAAGGAGGAACAAGAAGAGAAATCACGACAATCTAAGGGCCTCTAGGATTGATTCTGCAAGAGTCAGATCAACAAATAATATTAATGGCAATGATGATGATTATGATGATAACCTTCAAATAGCACTTAAAATGTGCCAAGCCTTGTCTTGAGCAATACATACTAATTCATATAATGCTTGAGGTATGTTTTATTATTGATCCCATATTATAGATGGGGAAATTGAGGACCAGGAATATTATCTAACTTCCCCAAGGCTATACAACAAGCACATGCAGATCCAGGATTTGATTCCAAGCAGTCTGACTCTGGAACCTACATTGTTAGCCATGTTCATGCCATAGAGTGGAAAGTCCCACCCGGGAACCCAGCAATAACTTCCCAGATTAGACGGGGTTTCTTGACCTTGAACTGGTAAGTAGGATTTTGAGAGACGAGACTAATAAGACCACCATGTGGCGAAAGTAACCTGAATAATGTCACGGGAACATCTGTGCTTGGGGGAAGAGGCACAGTTGGGGTTGACACCATGTAGAGTGCCGGAGGGTACACTGGTAGATACAGGTATGAAGAGTGGGTTCAAAACAATCATATAAATCTGGCCGTTGCTAGGCACTCAGGTTCTAATTTGTAGGTAGATGGGAGCTATGGAAGGTTTCTATGGTAGAACTCATTTAGCTCTCATTTGATCTACCAGGAAAACAAGAATAGGAAGGCATTATGAGGGGGCTTTTTTTTTTTTAAAAAAAAGCTTAATCTATAGGAACAATTGCTGGCTTAACTCTTAAGAAACTTATATCTATTAATTGCTTCTCAAATTTTGATTTTTTTCCCTCAACACTTCTTTTTTTTTTCTTATTTCAGTATATTATGGGGGTACAGATGTTTAGGTTACATATGTTGCCCCTGCCCCTCCCCCCCAAGTCCGAGTTTCAAATATGTCCATTCTTCACCCTCAACACTTCTTAATAATTAACTCCTGACTTCTAACCCTCTGGAAAGTAGGACCTGGCTTCTATCTGTTTGTATCCTCAGCACCTACAACAGGACCTAACTCAGCACAGGGACATACTAGAGAAGACTTCTGCAAATGAATGAGCATTTGGGTGAAGTCCTGTGTTCCTGAAATTCTTTCATTGAAGTGGTATGCCTTGTCTACTTTCTGAAGAGCCTACAGACTAATAACACACAGTGCAAAAGCAAGGAAACATGGACAGGACAGTCTTTCTCAAAGGTCAAGATGGTCTTTGGACACCAGACCTGAGAAGTTTCTGTGATTTCTGCCTTGGCAGAGGTGGTGAAGGTGGTGAGGGGTTGTGTGTGCTGGGGAAGGCCCTAGGAAACGCTGGAGAGGTGGGCTGGGACACCTACTCAGGCTGTGTGACTGTAGACAGTCACGTGGCAGGAGTGTGAGTTTTGAAGGGGAGGGCCCTGGGAAGTGTGACATCCAGGCAGGACAGCTGGAGCCTGGGACATACACACTGTGGAGGGTCTCCCTGCAGCCTCCCAAAGCATCTGTCAGGGTCCTAAACTTATAGAGTGCTAAACGTTATTAGCTTTCTTAAGGAACATGATGAAGAGTGGCATTTTACATCAGGGTATGATCAGGGTGAAAGGCAGTCCAATGCCAGGGAAGAGCTCAAAAGATGGCCCTGTGAGAGACACCCTAAACTTTTAGTTACCCTGAAATTGAGTAAAAGGTGTATTTCCTACCCCCCAGCTATGAGGAGAAGGGGGAAGGAATAAATCTTCTTCAAAGAGGGACACTGAGGACCTGTGTGCTGAGTTGGTGGCAGTAACCTGGCATGACCTCTATGTCACTGAGAGACTAGAATAGCCATAGGGAGGCTGGAAGAACCCAAGAGCTTAAGCAGGACTCACTTAGAAAGGACATCCCCATGTCAAGGAACAGCCAAGAGAGGACTCCCAGAGTGCACCCCACGCCTGTTGGTAATAGCTACACCTCCAGAAAAGTTTCTGACAATTACATTTACTAAGACTCATCTTTTTCTCTACTAGAACCACTGCCATAGTAACTTGACCATATATTCTTTTCCAATGACCTTAAATATTTTTCCTTTTCTTTTTAACCAAAATATAATTCAGCTTTAATGAAAATGTTGTAATGATAAATGTTGTAATAATAAATTACCCCATATCCTGTCAGCTAACACAACCCCTATTGTCATTGTTTCTTATTCATAATTCCCCTAATCAATGACAGATTCTCTCTTGTCTTATAGAAAGGACATTCCCAATGGGAATGAACAAATGGAAATAGAAAAGGATGAATTCATCCATCCTCTATTTAAAGTGATACAATCTACTTTAAATGGAGCACAAAGGGTCTCTTTGCATATGAGCCTAGAACCCTTTTGTCCAGCAATGGAATCCAGCCCTAAGCCTTATGACAAGTTTTTTGAAATTTACAAATTAAAGTAACTAACACATGCATCTTGTTAAAGCTTGGAGCAAGAGAATGGGGCTGACAGGAGTGTGGAAACAACAGCACATGCCTGTAAAGACAGAGCTTGGCTCACTGGACTGGTACTTATATTGCACCACAGTCCAAGCTCTAGTGGGCCTTCCAATCTATTCTCCCATCAGTTCTCCACGTAAACCCCAGATCCAGACCTAGCCTGCCTCACCGTCTGCTATGGCCTGAATGTGCTACCTCCCAAATTCAGGTGTTGCCAACGTGCTGGTATTAAGAAGTGGGACATTTAAGAAGTGATTAGACCACAAGGGCTCCTTCCTAGTAATGGGATTAAGGTCCTTTTAAAAGACGCTTCTTTGGGCTAGCTTGCTGTGTGATGATGCAGCAAGAAGGCCCTCAGCAGACCAAATGCAGTTGCCTTGATCTTGGACTTCTCAGCCTCCAGAACTGTGAGACATAAATTTCTGTTCTTTATAAATTACCCAGTCTGGGGTATTCTGTGCAGCACAAAGGAACCAAGACACTATCTTTATATTTGCAACTTTCCCCTCTAGTAGCTTTCTCTTCTCTCTGAACATTCAATTCCCAGCTCAAATTTTAGTTGTGAAGCAGTTGCAAAAAGCCATTCCTGTCCTTCTAGTCTAGGGCACGGAGAGATCAATTCTTGCTTTGCATGGCCTGCCTTCCAGGTAGGGAGGCTGTGTGACTCCCTTCTCACCAATGAAACATAGAAGTGTGCTCTTGTTGGGGAGAGGTTGGTTCTGAAAAGCATTTTTTTTTCCTGCTAGAAGGTGACAGTGCTGGCACCAACCTTTCTTCCTTTCTCTATTTTGCCTTGAATACAGATGCAATGTCTGGAGGTGCACGGCCTTCTTGTGATAAGGAGGTGATGAGCCCAAGAGGGAGGTCATGAGAACAGCTTCTGTCACTGAGCTGTCAAGTGTGTGCCAGCTGCTGCCCACCTTCAGACACTTAGTAGGAGAGAAAAAGAAACTCCTATTTATTTAAGTCACGGTAAGTCAGATTTTTGTTACTTGCAATCAAAAGTATTCCTAACTGATATAGCCATTCTCATCAGCCTTCCCTAACCAACCCAACCTGAGAGGCAATGTCTATAGTGGAAACAAACTTGGGTTCTGAAGCCAACCTTAGTTTTGAATCCCAGGTCTATCGCTTACTAGCTGTACAACCTTGGCCACCAATAAATAAGCTTCATTTTGCTTATCTAAAATATGGGAATAACAGTGGTATGTGCTTCATATAGATGCTAAATGAGATAATGCACATAAAATACTTAAAACATTGGCTGGCAGGTAAGTGTCAAACAACATTGGTTTTCCTAGTGGAGGTGGTTCGGTCATCCTTAGCACCCACTGGAGACTGAACTCTTCCTGTCTGCTATAACTGGGCCCACTCATCCCGCTCTCAGAGCACTGTGCTCTGACTCTGTAGCCTGAAAAGAGAATCCAGAGCAGTTGCCCCCTCCATCTGCCCCGACCTGCCTCCTGGGAGTCTCCACCCTGCAGCCTGATTGGCCGTGACAAGCTTTCGTGACATGCTGTTCTTACTTTCACAGCTGATCTGGGGCCTCATCCCATTTTATCCACCAGCTTCTTAAAGGGGGAACTTGTAGCAAAGAGAGGGAAAAAAGAGAGCTATGAGTCCATTTTCCATCACCCTGCTTCCCAGCTGCTGTTGGCAGGGCAGCAGAGAGACTCTGGCCGTTGCCATGGCAGTGGGCTCTAGGACACCACACGGCAGCCTCTTGGTCTCTCTTGCACTTCAAGGATGGGAAAAATAAATTGTTCAAAGAGTCTCTTTACCCCTTGGGAACTAGGGATTATGCTGAAACTTTATTATTACTTTAAATAAATAAATTACTCCCTTGAGGCCAGATGAAAACATGCTCTTATTAAATTTTTTAAAGGAGAAAAGGAATTGGAGAACAAAATCAAAGGTGCCCAAATGGATTGAAGTGGCTCCTCAGAAGCTGACATAATAGCAATTTGTATTTATATTATGCTTCTCATCAAAGGAACATTTCACAGAAGCCCTGTTTCCCCAGAGCTACCCTACACTACAGAGTTCAACTTCATTGCAGAAGAGCCTAGAGCACTGGGGGTCTCCCAGCATCCAAAGCCCCACCTCAGGGCTCTGACCAAGGCAGCTGATCTCCTGCCTCTGGCCCCCAGGGCTGGCTGAGTCTCAGAGTCCTTAAGGAAGCTAGAAGAAGTGTCCGTGTTCCATTGGTCGGTGGGAAAGAGAGTGCTGCCTCCCATGTATGGATTCCTAGTGGAGACTGATCATGGACGGCTAACCAGGAGAGGGGGGTGTGCACTTCCCACCAGCACACACACACACACACACACACACACGCCATGAAAACTAACTGTTGGGAAGCAGAGCCTGTCTGAGAATGAGTTTCCTACTTAACTATCTATTAGCAGAGACCAGGATTTCTGACTGTGTTTGGTTTTCCCCAGATGTTTTCAACAATCAGGACAGTAATAAAAAACTTTTTCTTTTCTCGTATTCTAGGTGGGAGATAAGACATTATATACGTGTGTGTGTGTGTGTGTGATGTATCTATCACTGGATCTGCTTACTTGTCTTTGTTTCCACAGTGCTTGATATACAGTAGGGGTTAAATAAGTCTTCTTTAAGGAAAGGACTACACAAGTGAATTAATGAAGGACAAATTAGGTAAATTAAATAAATGGTCAAAGTTTCCAGGCAGAAGTGATCACTCTGTGCCTGGGGAGCTTGATAGGATTTCATTCCCCAAACACAAAAGCATTTAAATAATATAGCAACCATTTATTAAAGGTTGACTCTTTGCACGGTGCTGAGCTATAAATTTGATATAGCCTTTCTCATAGCATCATTTTACAGATGAGGAGACTGAGGTTCAGGGAGATCATGACCTGTGCATGGATGTGCTAAGGTCAAGGTTGAAACCCAGCTCTTCCTGGCTCCAAATCCACACTCCTCATTGCCTCCTGCACCCCCAACCCATTCCCAGTCCCACCTCATCTTTCCACCATAATGTCCACACCCATACTTGGTCCAGGGAAATTCCCTACTTCAAACACCTTCTTCCTCTCTCATTTAGTAAAAGTTTTGTATTTTCTTTAGAATCCAACCCTACCCTAAAATCTTCTGGTATCCAGATTGTGTTCCAGCACAACCACCAAGCAAATATTTCATCAGGAAAGGCAGAGTAGGGGTCCCACATCAATTAACCAAGGTTTGGATAGTCCATGTCAATGGCAAGTGACTCCTATGACCCATGGTCCAGCTGTTTCCCTTCCTGGACCTCCATCATTGTGACCCCACACGTGCAGTGACTGTGAGCTCACTGCCATCAGAGACCAGAGCCTATGTCCCAGCTTCATCTGTTAGTATCTTTGTGACCCTAGGCAGGTCACTGAACCTCTCTAAGCAATATTTTCCTCCTTTGGAGAAATGGAGATAATAATACCAACCCCACTTCATAGGGCTGTTGGAAGAATTGGATGAAATAATAGCTATAAAGTTCTAACACAGTGTACCTGGCATATAGTCCTGTTGGCCATGACGGTCCATGGTGACGAACATGATGGTTGAGCTGGCAACTCTTACACCCTCCTTGTGCAGTGTTGGCCTTGATGGGTTGGCTGATGTTCCGTGCGGGTATTTTCTGTGACCTCACCTGAGTGTCACTGGGGAACACAGTGAGTGACAAAGGGGGAGACCATCTTCTATCAATATTATGCAAGCCACATAAATGGCTGCTTTACCTGAGTTGGACCAACTCCTGGGAAGTCGATCCCTGGCAGGTGACATAAGAAGTGTCAAACAATGGGATAAAAATGTCCTGGAATATTTCAAAGGCATGGCATGCAATGACATCAGAAGGGCAATTGGTGACCTTTGAGGCCTGAGTGCCTCTCCCTGGGATAACCTCTGCCCTTTCCCACCTCTGCTTTCTTGTTCACACTCATCCAGCTGGTGCCCAACCCCCATTCTCCCTCCTTATCTTTGCCTGTGTTAATCACAACCATCCTTAAAACCCAGTTGAAATCCCACGTGCTCTGTGAGGCTTTTCTCACCACTGTACTCCAAATGCCCCTCTCCTTCAGCACTGTCTGTGTCTCTCACATGTCAGTTTCAGTGTGGTGACCTTGCACTGATATTCCATTGTTCACATTTAAGCCCTAATGATTAGTCTGCAGTTCTTCACGGGCAGGACCCATGCCAAGGACGGATTTTTACATTCCAAAACCGAGGTCAGTATGGAGGCGAAATGGAGCTGATCACCAGTGTCCAAGCTACATACTTGTTGGGCAGAAGATAAGTAGAAACCAATTGACCTGGCAGGGTTCTAAAAGTTCATACAGTCCAAATCCTTTATTTCAAATAAATGAACAAACTGAGAACCAACAAGGGGATGTTTCTAGCCCAGAGTCACAGTTTATGTCAGAGCCCAGACTAGTGTTTCTCTACTCAGGCTATGGGTAATGTTAAACTTTATAAGAGAACCAAAACCAAATCATATTTTCCGTCTTCTCACCACATATCTTAATGGAAATTCTGAGCTTTGTTGTTTAATTGGGAAAACTGCCAAAAATGTGTGCTCATTTTCAATCCACTGTGGGTCTTCCAAACTTTGCCTATTTTGAGGACGTGAACCTCAACCTTTATGTTCCACTCCACCATGTTGGATGTCCTACCATCCCCCTAAAGCTCCCACAGCCTTGGCCCATCTTCCCCATGCCTCACTTCACCTGACTAGCCTTCCCCTCCTAGGTCTTAGGTTTAAGGTCACTGCCTATGTGAAGTCTCTGCTGATCTCCCCATCCCACAGAGACTCTGCTGGGTGCTTCCATCAGGTGCTGCACATTTTCTGCTGAGGGTTAGCTCACATCCCTCTTCAAGGTCCTTATTACATTGCATTGAAACTTTACTGCTTACTTGACTGTCTTTGACCCCAAAATGACACCTTGAGTATCTGTTTTGGTCACACTTCCCCTGGCGGTGAGCTTCCTTGGGAGAACTCCTCCTCTTCCCATCTCACTCATTCTGGAAATACTGCTGCTGTCTCGATAAGACCCACCTCCCTGGCTGACTCTGAACCAATCAAAGTGCCTCACTCCCGTGCCACACTGATTGGCCCAGGGGTGACCACCTGATGCAAGATAGGCCAATCAGAGGCTTTTCCCTGTAGTTTTCAAACCCAAGGTGGCAGGAGGCCACCCCCTTTTCTCTTTAATAATGTGCTAAGGACCTGAGGCCAGAGGTGCCAGGAAGCCATGGAGTAGCTGTTTTGGAACAATGAAGCAGACTGAGAGAGAAGAGCAAAGACAACATTTAGAGGAAGAGTATCTTGAGCATGTTTGATTCCTCATTCTTGCAGTTCAGCTGTTTCCCTGTCAGTTAGATGGTTTGATCAAATGAGACTGTTATGGGCTGAACTCTCCCCCATCCCCAATTCATATGTTGAAGCCCTAACCCATAGTACCTCAGAACGTGACTGTGGTTGGAGATAGGGCAGTTAAAGAGGAGATTAAATTAAAATGAGACCGTTAGGATGGGCCCTAATCCAATAGAACTGGGTGTCCTCTTATAAGAAGAGGAAGTTTGGACACACAAAAGAGACACCAGGGATATGCACACACAGAGAAAAGGCCATGTGAGGACACAGTGAGAAGGCAGTTTGCTATAAGCCAAGGAGAGAGGCCTCAGGAGAAACCAAACCTGCCAACACCTTAGACTTGGCCTTCTGGCCTCCACAACTGGGAGAATATACATTTTTGTTGCTTAAGCCACCCAATCTGTGCCACTTTATTATTGTAGCCCTAACAGATTAATACAGATCCCAACATTCCTTTTTTTGTTTAAATTAGTTAGTATCAGTCTCTAAGTCTTGCGATCAAAGGGTGCAAGGGCAGAATGTCAAATATCTTCAGCAGATGTAATGATGACTCTGTCCCAAATGGCTTCTTGGCCTCTCCTGAGGCTCAAGGCCTGTGACAACAGGGAGATAGACAGGTTCACCCTTGGACTCACTTATGGGACCAGGCCAAACCTAAATCAGATAAGTTCAAAACTCTGCCTCAGTTTGAAGAATTAGTGGCTGCCTGAAATATTTTGTGTGCTAAACAACTTTTCCTCTGAACAAAATTGAGAAACCTAGGACTGAGTAATGACAAAACTGACTTTTTGTCTGTAAGGATGATCTGCTAACGCTGACTGCAAAAAAACATGTGGCATTTCCTTCTAGATGGTATTTACCTCAGAAGACTCTCCTGCAAGATAAACCCAGTGAAGATGGTAACTCAGCTAAGACCAGGTGATTTGGTTTAAATAAGACTTGCTGGCACTTCCTTCCAGGGGTATTCTTCTAATTTCCAAATCAACTACTGGCTTACTACCAGGGATGGGCACTTCCTACCTCTGTTATGAATGACTTTACCTGGTAAATATCAATATCATTCTTTTTTCCCTCTAATAATGTTACCCACGTTCTACGTTTGCTACAGAAAATCTGTCATTGAGCTAAGATTTAAAGTCTTAACCTTCTACAAGTGTTAGCCATGGGGACTACTTCTTAAACCTTGAATAGCTTCTGGCCTATTCACACTCGATTTTGTTTTTTGTTGTTTTTCCTCCTCTGCTATCTTTATTATTATTACCCACTTCCCCCATTCCGTCACTGGGATTCTGTTCTTTCTAAAATATGTTTTTGAATGTATTTTTCTGCCTCCTTTTTCCTCAATAACCCTGTTGCTTGTTTAAAAGTAAAGGTATTTACTTGAGAAGGTTTGAAAAACAGAGGTTAAAGACAAACAATGAGAAATTTACTAAGTTGGCTGAGTGTGGTGGCGCACGCCTGTAATCCCAGCACTCTGGGAGGCCAAGATGGGAGAATCACTTGAGGCCAGGAGTTCAAGACCAGCCTGACAAACATAATGAGACTCTGCTTTTACAAAAAATTAAAAAAAAAATTTACTAAGTTATGAAAAGTCTTCAGTAACTGATATTTCAGAGTCTCAGAGGCATGAAAATAAAGAACTGATTTTTTGTTTTTTTGGTTCTCTTTGCTGTTTTGCAAAAATGCACCTTTCTCCATAAATCTTGTATAGCCTTCTAGATATTTTACCTGTGGCTTTGGTAACCTCCCTCCACATTTTCACCTCCTTCTCTTCCTCATTAGCTTCTACCACTTGGGAACTCACGGATAATAATCAGTCCTTCATAATGGACATGCTTCTAACAAAGGACTTAACTACCTTCGCTTATTTCTTGCTTCACAGAGCAAAAGGCTGTAAGAAAAATTTCACCTAAGCAGCATTTTATTTAAATAACATTACTATGTCTTCCACAAAAATGCAGACTAAAAATATTAAAAGTGTTTACTACATTGATTTTTCAATGTTCTTTATGTGGACAAGATCAATTCTTCAGTTTAGCTAAGGGATTTTAAAAGCGAATAACATGAATTCTCTGCCTATGAATCTGAGTTAAGTGACTTCGTCCTAACGATGGGAAAATCAAGGCAAATTTATAGGTCTGTGAATCACAACCCACTCAGCTCAGGGCTCTGAGAGAACTCACCTTCTCATTTTTTTCAGATGCTCTCACTTTTGTTATCTTCTTAAAGATTTTACCTTGTTTTTAACCTGGCATATTTCAAAGTATTACCAAAATAACAACTAAAAAATAATTCTGAGTTGAGACGTGTTTGAAAAATACTAAGTAAAATAAAGTACGCATTTTCTTTTTAAGGCAGCAAGAATTCCAGAGATTTTTAAATGCTCATGTACCGAGAAAACTTGCAAGGGATGCCACTGGAAACAACTCACAAACTGATGTGATCTTCTATGCTCCCTTTGCACAGAGTGTCTTTTAGGATCAGCGGTCTAGGGCACACTGGTTTGATATCTCTAGCCACTTCAAAGACTTACAGAAGAAAGAAAGTTTAAAGACATAAAATAAAAAAAAAAACATTAGTTTTGTTTTTCTTTTAAAAATCCAAGCTATTACTCTACTTGACCTTGGAACTACTATTAACTGCCCCAGAGGAAATGCTATTTCTGGTTGGTACCACATGGTGTATTCTTTTCAGAAAGGACCATACCCAAACCCTTAAGTAAAATAGTCATACATTTCAACATGTAAACAGAATTGAGTCAACAAAAAATATCCAGAGATGTATATAGATGCCCATTGGATGGTAACAAGCATTTTATCTTCCCCATAAACTTGAGATGACACAGAAACAAGTATGACATATGCACACGATGAAATATTATTCAGCCTTAAAAATTCACTAAATATATGGCCAAATTAGACTCAGACACTATTCTAAAATGAAAAAGATTAAATTACCTTTAATTGGAAATTTTAAATCTACCCTACCACTGTTGGTAGGAATGAGGAGAATAGTTATAGAAAAAAAGTTTATTCTTGTATTTTCTAACCCATCTAGCTCAGACTGTGTGAATGTTCATCCTTTTTCACATCTGTAACACAGGAAGTGCGCATCTCCTGGAGCTCTGTGGATGCTTCATGCTGTATAAGCAATAGGTGTCTCTAAATATGTGCTGTATAGAGAAACAAAAGGGAGGATATATGGATTTCATTTCTTCCCTGCCTCTCATTCCACCAAAATGAAAAAGATTAAATTACCTTTAATTGGAAATTTTAAATCTACCCTACCACTGTTGGAATGAGGAGAATAGTTATAGAAAAAAAGTTTATTCTTGTATTTTCTAACCCATCTAGCTCAGACTGTGTGAATGTTCATCCTTTTGCACATGTGTAACACAGGAAGTGCACATCTCCTGGAGCTCTGTGGATGCTTCATGCTGTATAAGCAATAGGTGTCTCTAAATATGTGCTGTATAGAGAAACAAAAGGGAGGAAATATGGATTTCATTTCTTCCCTGCCTCTCATTCCACCAAAAAAAAAAAAAAAAAAA